>NW_024081900.1:97002-298756 GCF_003009895.1 Hyaena hyaena | reverse complement strand
GATTAGTTGGCCATACATTTGTGAGTCCAATTCCAATTCTCTACTCTGTTACATTGGTCTTTGTCTGTTTTTGTGCCATAGAGGCTAAAGTCTGAGATGGTTTTGGTTTTCTTCTTTAATATTATTTTGGCTATTCAGGATCTTTTGAGGCTCCATACAAATTTTAGGATAGTTTGTTCTAGTTTTGAGAAGAATACTAGTGCAATTTTGATTGGGATTGCATTGAATGTGTAGATTGCTTTGGGTAGTAATGACATTTTAACAATATTTATTCTTTCGATCCATGAGCATGGAATGTTTTCCCATTTCTTTGTGTCTTCTTCAATTTCCTTCATAAGTTTTCTATAGTTTTCATCATACAGATCTCTAATATCTTTGGTTAGGTTTATTCCTAGGTATTTTATGGTTTAGGATATTTTTAAAGTTAATCATGTTTGTTTCTTTAGACTTTTTTATGTATGTACTAAATGTAAGAAGTTATATTTGTGACTGTTGCTTGCATTATATTTCTATTTGGCTATATTACTCTAGGGTCTCTCTCTCTCTTTTTTTTTATTTTTTAAAGTCGTGACTCTAGGAATTTGGGGCTTCTTTAATTCCCAATTGAAGTTGTTACTTGAGCAATTTATTAAAACAGCACGACAAAATTATTCTTGGCTGAATTATCATCTATATTTTGTTCATCTGAGGGCAACACAAGGAAGTATAGACTGAGGTCTAGTAGGTGACTGAGTGCTCACCACCGATTATCTCAGTGAAAAACAAGCCAAATTTAAACTACCACAAAAACAACAAAAAACAAAATAACAACCAAAATAGTATAAATTTGACCATAATCCTTCCCATTTTTGAGGCCCATTATTATAAATTTGTCAAATACCAAAAGGCTGGCATTGGGAAAGGAATACTTCTTTTTAGTGTGAAAAGACTCAACTAGAGGGGAGCGCGAAGTGTTGGAGGCCTCGTCCTTGGCCTAAAACTCTCACTAGGACTATACTTTGTTCTTATCCAAAGATAAGTTTAGGATTCTCTTACTAGCAAAGAGGTTCAAGAGATACCACAATGAGTACGTACCCATAGTATTACTTATCTTAAAAGACATAATGGGAGGAACTAGCCGTTTTATAATGCACCACACACTTAATAGCTTAGGTAACATTTTATGCATGTATGAGAAAACTAGAGTGAATAAAACAGCAGAGGCAAAATCAGACCTCTGAGGTTTACTTAGTGATCTCATTAATGCTTTATTTCTTTGGGCACTAATATTAGTATAAGGTCTTTAAAAATATACATTGACTGGGGCACCTGGGTGGCTCAGTCGGTTGGGCATCCAACTTCAGCTCAGGTCATGATCTCACAGTTTATGGGTTCGAGCCCCGCATCGGGCTCTGTGCTGACAGCTAGCTCAGAGCCTGGAGCCTGCTTCAGATTCTGTCTCCCTCTCTCTGACCCTCCCCCGCTCATGCTATCTCTCTCTCTCTCTCAGAAATAAATAAAAACATTAAAATATATATATACACATTGATTTCTGCTTCTGTGTAAAACAAGTATAAACACACTTCTGTATAGAAGTATGTGTACATGTATATACTGATAATGTAAGTATATGTACGTGTATATATCAATGTTGTAAGTATATGTACATATATGTCAATATTGAACTATATGACTATATGACTGTCAAAACCTAATTAAAACGATCAGTACATGCAATCAAATACTTTCAATAATCATGAGAGACTTCCAAACTTGACTGAATTCTCAAGTGGGGGCAATTGTGTTAGGTCCATAAATGTCCCACAGTGTCTGAGTTCTATAAGCATTCAATTTATAAAATAAGCTACCATATTCTGATTTACACATTTTAGTTGCAACTGTATTGTTACATTGCCTTTAAAAAATTTTTTTTAACGTTTTATTTATTTCTGAGAGAGAGACAGCATGAGAAGGGGAGGGTGAGCGAGAGAGGGAGACGCAGAATCTGAAACAGGCTCCAGGCTCTGACCAAGCTGTCAGCACAGAGCCCGATGCAGGGCTCGAACCCATGAATCGTGAGATCATGACCTGAGCCAAAGTCAGCTGCCCAACTGATGGAGCCGGCCAAGTGCCACATATTACAATGCCTTTTAAGTATTCCCCCCAAAATGTCCCAAATGCACTTATAAATATTTTTCCTTTTTGTTGGCTGGTTTTTGGGAGTTTTTAGTTTCACATAAAACAAACTTAGAGCTCAGTTAAGTTACTGATAATAACATACTGTATCAAATATCCAAATTTTTATGTGCATTAAAATATTCAGCTCACACCCTTTATTCCCTGACTGCCAGATTTTCATACTATGTTGAATGTAACATCACTGAGGAGAAGGAAACCAAGGTTACTTATTTGACTTACCTTTCTTTGGATGAGATCTAATAAGCTTCCCGAAAGGAGGTTATAGTTTTATAAAATTCTGGACAGGCAGACCAGACACTTAAATTCCCAATTAGAACTGGTTGGGTACCTAATTTATTTTTAATTGACTGGGTGGTTTCTGCTCCTAAGATACCTAGAAATGTAACTAATAGTAACTCTTTATTCTGAATTGATAATACTTGACTTTATAATTTTATATGCCCAACTGATCATTGTATTCAGGGAACCTACTAACAGCTGAAATCTAATTATTCTGATTCCTGGACTTTTTACCATCTCAGAAAGAGCCACTAGTCTCTCAGATGAGGAAGCAAAAACACCTTGAGTGATCTTTGAGTGATCATTGACCATTTCTCTAGGAGATGCTCCATTTTATTTTAAATAGTTTCTTTGAGGTATAATCCATGTATCATACAGCTTTCCATTTATCTTTTAATGTTGATTTATTTTTGAGAGAGAAAGAGAGAACACAAGCAGGAACTGGGGAGGGGGACAGAAAGAGGGAGACAGAGGACCCAAGCAGTCTCTGTGCTGACAGCAGAGAGCCAGATGCTGGGCTGGAACTCACAATGAGATCATGACCTGAGCCAAAGTCAGACTCTTAACCCCCTGAGCCACCCAGGCACCCCCAGTTTTATGATTTAAAGCATCCAATTCAATGTTTGTTTTTAGTAAATTCATAGTTGTAGAGTAATGGTACACACTACGGAACGGATGAACCCTAAACACTATGATAAGTAAAAGAAGCTAGTCACAGAAGCCCACATAGCCCATGTTTTCATTTATGTAACATGTCTAGAGTGGGCAAACCTATACGACAAAAAGTAGATTGTAAGTGGCCTGAGCCTGGAGGCTGGGGGTGCTAATAACTATGGACATCCTTTTGGGGATGATCAAACTGCTCTAAAATTGGATTGTCGTGCGGGAGCTGCTGTATTTTGAACAATTTCCATCAACACCTGTATTCTTCCTTCTTCATTGTTATTTTCCTCTGAAGACGAGGCAAGCTTCTGTTTCCCCAGACCTGATAGGACTTTCCTCTACTTTCTAACAGAAACACTGGCCCAGCTCTGTCTGAGCTGTGCACCCGCAGACCAAGGTGTACTTGGAGCTTGCGGAGGCACCTGCGCTGGCTGGTCTTTATCACAACAGCTCTGGGCAGAGCTCACTTTTGTTCTCTGTTATCTCCAGTAGCCGGAACTGCCAATACTTTGATAAGATACGTTTTTTCCCCGATTGATACAGTCCATTTATTAGCTTCTCACATTTTAAGATGGGGCTCCACTCTTGATACACACAAGCACATTCAACTTGCCCTTTTCTTTCATATTTCAAAGACAACAGGAGCCCAGATATGCAAATGTCATAATTTCTCTGTACCTGTATTTTCTTCCTTTAAAATCTGAAAGAGTGTGAGCCTATATTCTCCTTTTCCCCATTTAATAAGGTCAAGTTTACTTAAGCTATATTGGAAGTTTAATGTCAGCTATTTATTACTTTAGCTGTATTCTCAATACATTTTATTTAGTATTTTTAGGAAATATGGATAGGAAATATGGATAGGAAATATGGATAACCCTAACATAATCAAATCTATATTCTAATTGGTTTATTTTAAATCTTGGCCAGATAATTCATTAATGGACATTTTAAAAAGAGATTACCTCTTAGATATTTTACTAGAAGGTATTTCATGATGAAATATTTTGACATTTTACTTGGAGCAATTTGAAGCAATTTACTTGGAGCATATGAAGACATATGGTCTAAGTTGGGAATACCTCTGTCTAAACTCCATTTTGCCCTTTGAGCCACCTAATTATTTTATAAAAGCCTCAGAATCTCAAGGCCAACATTCTTGTAGAGAGAAATATATAATATCCACAATGAAAAACACATTCAGTTAAGTTGATGTTATGCCAAAAAATAAAAAAGAACAAGCACCAATCTTTTACCTTTTTTTTTTTTTGTCTTTTATGATTAGGGTTTTATCATGCATATGTTATACAAACCATTATATATAATATTAATTACATAATATTTAACTTTACAAAACCCTTTTCATTCGGTATTTTAATACAACTACTTTTTTCAATACTGCTGTTTCATACAAGCACATTGCTTTTATTAATATTGTTAAGAGGGCATATGTAGAATTTGAAAAGCCATCTGATATAGACTGACCCTGATGTACTACGGTTCGTTTAAGTAAGGAACTTACCTGCCATGCGGTCTAGAAAAGCCGCTTTGCTCCTTTGGGTCTTAGTTTCTCCATCTATAAAATACAGACAGTACCAGTACAGCTCAGGGGGCTCCAGTGAACACCAAGGAGTCGCACCGAACCCGCAAACATCCAAACCATACCTGGCCTACAGCAAGGGAGGGATTCAACAAATAATGCCATTATCAGCACTGCCATGTTGACTTATGCATGTGATTTTGCCATCCCATCAACTGCTTTGGTCGAGGATTTAAGGTCTCTGAAAAAACATTTTTTTAAAAAGCTACTTAGAAAAATGACCACTAGTCACTGATTTCTCATTTGATATCAGTACATAATAGAATCAACATTCCATGTTGCTAGCATTCTGTGAAGTCAGCTCCTACGGGGAGGAAGCTGGCCAACCTAGGCTGCAGCTGCCATTTTGCCAGCAACTGGTTTCATGAAGTTTAGGAGAAAACAAGGGGTGACGACTTTGCTGAAGCAGAAGGGTTAGGGAACAGATCCGAAAATACATCGCAAAAGACAAACAACAAATTGATATGAAGCCAGCCTGTTAATTTGGGCATGTGCTAGTGAGCTCTAGATAATTGTGGATATGCATGAATGTGAATTCTCTGATATTAAATATTCTATTATTTACCTTTCTTAAAGAACTCTAAACCAAAATGTCCATCAAAAAGAAATCTATAGTGAATACCTCCCATAATACTGTCCATATACTACTGTCACGTATCTAGAAGGACCCACAAGTATCTCTCCTATTATTACCTGACATCTTGCTGATGGTCTCGTACTTGTCCTGTGTGACCTTTGTTCCTATATGCCGCTTTTTATCTTGTCCATTAAGCATGCCTTTTTTTTATTACTTGGTTTACTTGCCTCTATTAGCTTTTGGTTATTGCTTTTGAGATTGCTTTATTTCAACAGAAATTACAAAATATGTATTTAACTTATTTTAGTCTATATGAAAGCAATGTTTTTTTTTTTTGCAATGATGCTTTTCAAACAACACACAAGATAGTATAATATTTTAACTGAATTTAGCCTGCTTCTGCCTTTTTTTTTTTTTTGCTCTGGCTATATTTTTTACTTTTATATAGCTTATATACCAAAACATTATTCTTATATGTATTGCTATTGCTTTAAATAGTCTTACTCTTATACATATGTACTCATATATTTACAAATTTTAATGATACTCATTCCTTCTTGTACTTTCATGCTTCCAAAAGTATTTAGTATTTGTTGTTTTGGGGCTGTTGGTGAGGAGGTTTGTTTCTGATAACATCTTTCTTTGCTCTAATTTTAAAAGATAGTTCACAGGTATAGAATCCTATATTGACAGTTTTTGTTTCCTTTTATCACTTAACAGCCTCCATTTCTTTATCTTTTGGTTTTGGTAATTTCTGTTGCTGTTGGTCTCCTTAATCTTTTCTTATTAGTAACTTTCTTATTAGTAATTTTCTACAATATATCTTCAAGAGGTTTTATTTATATTTATTCTGCTTGGCGTTTGATGACTTTCTTCAATCAGTGGCAAGTATCTCTCACCAGATATTGATAATTTTCTTCCAGCATTGTTTTTGTCTTATAATTATTATTATTTTTTTTTCAGTAAGCTGTAAGTCAAACATGGGGCTTGAACTCATGACCTTGTGACAAGAGTCACATGCTTTACCTATGGAGTCTGTCAGGTGCCCTTCTCCTTTCTCTTGAGACTTAATGTTAGACAATGTGTTTCTCTAATGTATATATTCTGCTTTTTTTGTATTACTTTCATGTGTTTCTTTCTGTGTCTTAGGTTCAACTTTTGCCCCTTAATTGCCTTCAAGTTTTCATTTTTTTTAAATTTTTTTAATGTTTATTCATTTTTGAAAGACAGAGAGAGACAGAGGGTGAGTGAGGAAACAACAGAGAAAGAGAGGGAGACACAGAATCTGAAGCAGGCTCCAGGCTCTGAACTGTCAGCACAGAGCCTGATACGGGGCTTGAACTCATGAACAAGCCGTGAGATCATGACCTGAGCCAAAGTCAGACATTTAACCAAGTGAGCTCCCAGGGGGCCCCATGCCTTCAAGTTTTCTAATCCTATCTTTAGTTGGGCACATTTGCTATTAAACCTCCTTGATGTGTTCCTCATTTGAGGCAGGAGTTTGCACTTCTAGGTTTGTTGTTGGATTGGTGCATGTGGATTCTAATGCTGTTTGTAATATTTCCTTTCAACTGTGTTGTATGTATACCTTTTCTGCTAGTGAAATTATCACTGTTTGAAACTCTTTGCTCAGCTTAATATCTGGATCATCTCTTACATCTGTTTTTTACTGTCTTATCTTTAGACTGCTCATCATCTTTTCCTGTGGCTTTGCTTAACTAGCAATTTCAACATTATGTTATAGGTGATGCTCAGTAGACTTTTAAAAGTTTAACTTCTTCTAAATAATGACATGTTCTGTTTTGGCAGGCAATCAAATTACCATTGAATCCTGGTCAAAATATTAGTGGGTTTTCTTGATCCTATTTTAAGTTTTAGATATAGATTTTGTTAGGGTGTGTCTATAATCAATTTTTGTCTTACCCATTGGAAAGAGAACTTCTTCTTAAGAATGGTCTTGACTCCTGTGACATAGCCTTTCAAATGAATACCTGAGATCTTCTCAAAAATCTTTCCACTCTTGTTGGGCCCCAATCCTATTATTTCTCCAACAATAAAAATTTTGAATTATTTGTCCATATTTCAGTCTCCCAGGAGTTATTCTCTGACAGATTTCCTGGAATCTCACCCTGCATACAATACAGCTTAGGCACCAGTCAAAGAATTATGAAAATCCCTAAGGCCGATATTTGGAGATTGGCATGCAAATCTGAGGATAAGAAGTTCTAATGGGGATGGTCTGAATGTGAAGACCTTTGTATGATACATTAACGTCTTCCAGGATCGCCCACCACAGAAGATGCATTCAATAAGGAAGTGTTATATTGAGGATGTAGGAAATTTAAAAAGTTTTATCAATCCACTATAAAATTGAATTGGAACCAGATTATGATGGACCTTGTAGGCTATGTTAAAAATTTTTAATTTTTTCCTCTAATATAAAAAGAGGCTACTTATTTCCTGTAAAGAGCAGAGAAGTAAGCATCCTTATTTTAAAAAGAAACTCAAAGCTTGTGTGAAGGCGACTGAGCAACTCCCAAGCTTGAAGGGGGAAAACCTTTGAGGAGGGTGGTACAATAATCCAGGAAAGGAATAATTAGCATTTAGCACGTGATGAAAGAATAGGCAGATTTGAATGATATTTGTGAAGCAGAGAATACATGATAAAAAAAAAATGGATGTAAATGGGGAAGGAAGAGGAAGCACTTAAAATGACTTCATCTCCAATTTGGATGCAGATTCTATACCAGTAAGAGGGGAAATGTAGTGGGATGAGCTAACACTGGTGAGAAAGGATTTTACTTTAGTTTTGACACATTGACCATAAATTATCTGCTTGAATTTGAAGTGTAATGTGTTTCACTACATATTCCAAACTGTGGATTGAGGTTAAAAAAAAAAAACAAAACAGAATAAAGAAAAGAGGGAGAGAAGAGAGAAAAGCAGAAGAAAACATAGTTTTGAGAACCATGCTAGAGATAATGGTTATGAAGATTTTATAATAACATGAATGGATATATGAAAATAGTAAGTATACTATTATATATAAACTATTATTATAATTGTCCGAAGTCTTACACACAATCACATGTATAAAATTTTTATATAATCATATGAAATGTACTTGTGAGTTAACATGATCCCAGAACCCTGTGAAAGGCTAGAATGACATCACTAAAATTCCTCCTTACCAAATGTATGGAAAAAAGGTTAATCATCTACTAGAATGAACTGACTAACATTTTATGCCATGGGTTATCAATTTCACAAACAAGATATAAGAGAAACACCCACAGACGTTTTTTTTTTTTTTCTTTTTAGTAAAAATGATGTGCATTTTCCTATAAAGCCATGAAATGCTTTTAGACATTCACACTTAATATAGCCTATGCAGTACAAATTAATCCCACATGTAACAATGCAGTTCCATTTTTGCTGAGACTCCAAAGCATTTGCAGTAGCCATTAGTAAAATACAGAGAAATCTATATGCCAGCTAAGACTCCTTTCTTAGGCTTCAGGGTATACAAAGTTCAATCAGCAATGACTGTCAGATTAGATTTGGGTAACATTTAGTGTGTATGATCACTGGTATTTCCTTGATCCTTTCTGCAATGAGGATTAATTGGGTTCATGACCTCAACGGAGGAAAAATGCCGATAGTTGTTGCCCAATGGACATTTAAGTTCCAGACACTATCTTCTTGTGGCAATAGTGTTGTACTATACATATTAAAAGGAACCTAATAAACTGAAGAATGGACTAAAATGTATAATTTAAACACTGACATATGCACTTAGATTGGTTAGTTGTTTTGGAAACTGGCCCTTCTGTTCAGTAATAGTGGCAATACACTGACTAGAGCATATAGAAAGCAAAATGCAAATTCTTTTAGATTAAGTTTGTGAAAATAAAGTAATTATCAATCTCCCAAATTGAGATTTTCTTTTCCTTTTCTATTTTAATGCCTTAATTTGATGTGTTACGGAGGCAGTGATCTTGGGCTTATTTGTGACATGTGAAAACAAAAAATCTTAGAACTTGTATAACCGTGTCAAAAGAATCTGAGTTGCCTGTCTTTATGAAAAATAATAGGCTATAAAAAATTACAAAGACGTTAAGAAAAAGCAGAAAGTGCAAAAATGATGGCAGTAAGCGACATAATTCACACAGCAGAGAAAAGCTTAAAGTTGCCATAAATTCCTTCTCAGAAGGAAAAGAGAAAATAAGATGGATAAAAGCCATTCAAGACAGGATGGGCAGAACAAAGAACTGTAGGTAAGCTGACGCTTAAATAATGACAAAAACCAATTAAATAGTTTCCTCTATCTGAACTTCTGTATCACAAAACATGGAGAACGCGGTTGACATTTTCTGAAAATGGCTAATCTTCCAAACCTCCATCATGATAGGCCTTCTAATTAAGTTAGATGTTAAAACCAATGACTCATTATTATTTCAGTCACTTTTTAGAAAGAAATGCCATACCCTGTCCTGAGAGTGCTTTTATACTATACTTTGTTATAAGCTGGAATGAGAGAGAGAGTAAATACAGATTCCCGCAGAGATGAAGTGTACCCCAGAAGCTCAGAGCCAGAGAAATGATCTTGGAGAGATGCGATAAATCTAGTATTATAAAAATCTCCACGTGAGAGTGACAGGGAATTGAAACAAAGTGTAAAGAAAAAGTGCAGTCTTTAAAGGCCCATTTATAAATGTCACACTATCAAGGAAACCTATTTCTAAAGACAGAATTTCAATTCATTTTGGTGTTAGGTGTCAGTGACAAGTGACACAGGTCAATCCTTAGTCAATGACAAAAGGCAAACGGATGGCAAATATTTATAAATATACTAAACTACTCATGGAAGGTCATATGAACAGCAAGTACTTTTTAACTCAACCCTGAATGGCATAATTGCTTATTACTCATCCTGACCTCAGAAAAGAAATTCATCTTTAATAGCAGCAGCAGAAACTACACAGTTTTCTTTGTTCATGAGCATCTGTAAAGGATTTTTCCCCAGAACAGAGCAAGAATTGCATGGTGGGAAGTAGAACAAGAGTGATTTTTTTGGTGATAGAGTTGTCCTTTCAAAGGGTAAAAATCCTCACCCAGGATTAAAGGGATTCTGAAAGGTATTCTTATATGATTTATAATTGAGTATGGTAAGTGGCATCCTTAGTTTTGGGGAATAATTCTATGTTACATTTCAAGGCAACTTTAAGGTGTAATTCTCATAGATGTCATAGAAAAGTATCTTCCTTTGATCATTATTTTTCTTATGACAATAACATATTTTCAAAGAAAAACAAGGATGTGATTTACAAAGATAAAATTTATCAAAAGTTCACCATCAGGAAACAATCACAGTTGTCATTTTGGTGGAAATTCTGTGTTATTTGTACTTAACAGGTACAATTATTCACCTATTTAACATCAAAAATGTGCCATACATACTTTTTGGTAGTCCACATTTCTTTTTATAATACTATAGAATAACAGATCTTTGTTTCAACGTGTTCTGCTTTATGTAATTTTCAATTAGTTCATAGATATGGACTGGATATTTAGTCATTTAAAAAAAGGTTGATTTTTTCATGGCTAATATTTTTGCTGCTAACCGCCTACTGGTATGTATTGCCAATATTAATCTGAGCACTGTTATCTTAGTTTTTTATGAAGAGAATTCTCTAGCTGCAACTAAAATTTTTGTAAAAATGATAATCAAAACACTGTACCAAGTTTTGTTTGTCACTACCAATGCATACATTTTTATGGGTTCATAATAATTATTTTATAATCATGAATAAAAAATGGAAGGAACTAAGGAGTAAAGAACCCCAGGGATATTACTTAAACTTTACTCAAAGAATGATGTTTCTTTGGATGTAGAATTTTGTTCTTCACTTGTAGAATATCCTATACTTCAACTGCCAGTGAGCTCTACCTATGTTCAATAGTGAGAAATTCAAAGACAGATTTTCTACAAATAAAAAATAAAGAGCATCTACAGTAGACAAGCAATATAGTTAAAGAAATCTAGTTAAAAATAAGTATGAGAAGGTTTCATCTCTCTTTAGTACATAATGAGTGTGCAGAAACACACACACACACATTTTATTTAAAGATAAAATGTAGGCCCACAAATTTATGGAGATTAACTATGATGAAAAGGGAAAAAACACATCAGGAGCTCTGTGACAAAGAAAATGCCCATTCTACGATACGTCGTGATGTGTGTGATTTCTTTCATGTATTAAATTTCCAAAAACTGTTTTTGCTCTATCCACATATTGCTCAACTAGCACGATGCTATTTTCACTAAAATCAATAAATCCTTAAAGGACAAAAACTGATAACATGGGACACATGGAATCAAATTTGTACTGATTCACCTGAGATAAGACAGGAAGAACCATTACCTAGTTCTACGAGGTTAATTTGTTCCTTCATGATTTTCTGACTAAGGAAGAGAAACTTTATAGAAAGAAATTAACATTAGCATTGGCAATAAAGTTTGACTGTGATTCATGCATTCTAAACGGACTGTTTTTAGTTGAGTCAATGAAGAAATATGCAAAGCCTCCTATTTCTCTTTGTGGACAACTTTTTGATCATTGTGACTGCTGAGCATTAAACGAGATTATCAGTGGAGTCTGAAAGCCAGAGCAATCCAAAGTGTATTCCTGTTACATAATTGCATGAGAAATAATGGATTTTAAGTCTCGCATTTTTATACTACTCTCCAGAGGTGTCATGTCGTAGTAGTCTGGAGAATTTGTTTCAATCAGTTTGAAAAAGGATGATTATTCTCCAAAGACCTTAAATAAAAGGAGACCTCTTTTTAAATACATTACTAGGTAGAAACAAAAATAATGTTGAGATGCTAAGATCATCTTAAGTCTTTAATGTATGGTCATGAGAAAGTGCATAAAGAAAAAAATGTAACTATTTCACAGAATATGCGTTTTTCAGCATCGGGTTTTTCTGAGAATATCTGAAATACAGAATATAGTGTGATTCTTTTTGCTTCATTGTAGAAGCAAAGACTACTATAGCTATTGCTTCATGCATAGGAAATGGCTTGGAAATTTCAAGGCAGCTTGCATCATTTCATTTAAAATTCAAGGCCTGTTTGTCCTTGTTGACAAGAATTAGTAATTAAAGTCAATTAAGAAGCAATAAAATTTAAAAAATGATTCAGCTTTATGTGCATGATGAGTTAACTTTCTCCAGACAAGTCTAGATTTTACTATTTTTATTCCTGCTAAAGTCATAAGCATCCTCATTGTTTTCTGCATTTATAAAGGGAAAAGACAGATTCTATGGTTCCTATATCCCTGGCCTTCATTATTAATTTAATGAGGTGGGCTCCAAACTGATCAATTTTTTGTCCTTACTGAAACATTTGGACCAAGTAAACCACAAGAGTCACAACTCTTGTGTGGTCTCCCTGCAGAATCTATGTCACTATTAACATAAACCGTGTAAGTCAACCGTATTCGTTAAGCCCCACCATGTGCAAAACACTCTGTTATGTATTATGATGAGATGCAGGGAAAATAGAAAATGTAGCTCTTAGAATTTCAGGGACTTCTATGTTTATGCAGAATTTTCGCTCACAATACCATTGATAAGACTGGATCCTGCTCTTTGGTTTTCCTTCTTGTATTCAAAGGGCTGCACACAACTGTTTAAAATTCAATGATCCGGAAATATTGAGAGTGAGTAAACTTACCCCCTTCTTTTTTTTTCACTGAGTAGTCCTCAGAGGCAATCATCTTCAATTATTTATATCTTTGATTCTTCCAATGCTTAACTCTTTACCCAAATATCAGGGTTGCAGCGCTGTTCTGATTTACCAGCCACACGCTTTAGCCATTTACAGGCTGCAATGAAATATTTCGATTTAATAAATTGATTCAACTTTCACTTCTCTCGCCTTTCATTCAGCGATTTTGAATGTTGATTCAACATTTTCTGAACATCACTTTCCTAATTTTAAATAAAGGACTTGAGGTTATCATCTCAATGTGCTTGGGCTGCCGTAACAAAATACCTTAGACTGGAGATCTTAAACAGTAGAAATTTATCTTGCACAGTTCTGGAGACTGGGAAATCCAAGATTCAGGTATGACCGATTCAGTTTCTGGTTAGAGCCCTCCTCCCGGCTTGCAGACGGGAGCTCTTTTCACTGCGCCCCCTCCTCGTGGAGACAGAGAGAGCACGCACATGTGTGAGCAAGGGAGCACGAGCCTGTACATCAGCTCTCTTCTGTCTCTATTATAAGACACTAATTCCATTCTGAGACCCCCACCCTCATGCCCATATCTAACTGTAATTACATTCTAATGTCCCATCTCCAAATACCACCCACTGGGGGTCAGGTTTTTGAAATATGAATTTGGGGGTATAGAAATATTAAGAAATACAAAGCTATATAACATATATTTATATTTCTTAATTTTTTATTTCTTTTCCTTAACGTTTATTTTTGAGAGAGAGAGAGATAGAATATGAGCAGGGGAGTGGCAGAGAGAGAAGGACACCAAAGAATCCGAAGCAGGCTCCAGGCTCTGAGCTGTCAGCACAGAGCCCAAGGTGGGCACTTAACCAACGGAACCCCTGTGTTTCTTAGATTTTTAAACTACTGAGTGTGTAAGAAAATGGTGTCATGTCTTTCTCCTTAGCCCTACATTGACAACCTTAAAGTCCTGTCATCTAAGTTTTTATAACTATAATTTTTATCTTGTCAAAATTCAAAGCTTTATATTCTATGCAGCCCAAATTAGAATGTATTAAGACTTGGGGTACCTGGATGGCCCAGTCGGTCGAGCATCTGACTCTTGATTTTGAGCTCAGGTCATGGTCTTGTGGTTCATTATTTAGAGTTCCATGTAGGGCTCTGCACTAACAGCTTGGAGCCTGCTTGGGATTTGCTCTCCCCCCCCCCCTCTGCCCCTCTACCTGGCTCACAATCTCTCTGTCTCCCTCAAAATAAATAAATCAGTTGGGAAAAAAAAAAAAGAATATCCAACACAAAAATAGTACAATGATACAATTTAATACTAGCAAAAATATATGAATTACTTACTGAAGAATCTGCCTCCAACCCCCGGGGCAGTACCATGAGATGCGTCCCAGCTTGCTGAAGGCAGTTATCTCAGGGAAATGGCTTCTGTTCTTGCTGCCAGGGGGAATGCCCTTTTCCTTCTTATAAGACCCCTAGTGACAATAATGCCACATTTCTATTTACTTTTTCCTATTCTGGATCATGACTTCATCACACAGTTTTGTTTTTTATCTCTGGTGTGCCTTTTAACCAAATTATGATGATTTGTCAGGCTCTTGCTTACCCCATCCATTAAAAATAAAGAACTTCACTTTTCTTTTCAAAGACAGTTTTCTTGGGCTAAATGAATTCTTTTCAAATTTATGTCAAATGCTACCTAAATACTAGCTTGCTTCTCATTCTGGAACTTCTCTTTCGTGTCACTCCTTGGCGGGTTTATTGCAAAGAATGTCTTCCATGTTTTGATATCACTTTTATTTTGCTTAAGCAGTTTCTAATTTTTTTTTGTCAAAAAGTGAATATGGGATGTAAGCAACATCTTAGTTAACATAAAATCCTAGGTTTTGAACTGGCTTTTTTTTAGTGCAGCAAGAGTTTGGCTTATATGGTCATCTAGCTTTCAATGGATGTGACGATAATCTAATCACACTTAGTGGCATGTTTTTTTAAGGCTTATATTGTATTACTGTTGGTAAACCTTTTTTTTTCCGTTTGGCTTATATGGTCATCTAGCTTTCAATGGATGTGACGATAATCTAATCACACTTAGTGGCATGTTTTTTTAAGGCTTATATTGTATTACTGTTGGTAAACCTTTTTTTTTCCTTCTTGGTATTTGACAATGTTACAAAAATATGGCTATACATGATTCATCCATTCTGTCCATCATTCAGTGGACCCTTCTTTACTTTCTTTTTATCTACTGACACAAAAGAGAAAATGTATAACAAACATGGATACTGTATTTCTAGGACTGTTTACAGAAGAAAAGCCCACGCAACTGATTCCAAGCAGAGTGAAGAAAATACCAATACTTATGAAGTACCCTCTTTCCACTGAAGGTTTTACTGACTTGAACTTGGTGTTAATTATTTTCTTGCTTTGCTTTTAAGTTTTTAGCTCACGGCAAACAAGAAATACAATGCTTTTTAATGATATAAATAAAAACATACTGTATATTTTCTTCTTTGACTAAATGTTTTTATATTCATTTCTCCTCCCAGATGCATCCATTTAAAGTTACAGAAGTGTATTTTCCTCACTTGTACTGTGGTATATTATTCCACTTTGTGAATATACTCCAATCCCGTTATGTTATTGTCAGTGGGCATCTGAATCAGTTCACATATTTTCCTTTAGAGTGACACTGCTCATATCATCCCATGCACAAGGGGATGCATTTCCCCCATATGTACAAGATGCTATATGCTACCTGTGATTTCCATGTGCTAGGTAGTGATAGAGTTAATGTGTCTGAGACAACATGAATTGTCCCAGAATCCTCTGCATTATCATAGTCTCTGGCTTCATTAATTTTTTTAATGTCTTTATTTATTTCTAAGAGAGAGAGAGAGAACGTGAGCAGGGAGGGTCAGAGAGAGATGGCGATACAAAATCTGAAACAGGATCCAGGCTCTGAGCTGGCTGTCAGCACAGAGCCCGACACAGGGCTGGAACCCACGAACCGTGAGATCATAACCTGAGCCGAAGTCGGACGCTTAACCTACTGAGCCATAGATGCCCCTCTGGCTTCTTAATTTGTATCAGTATGGTTAAGTATGAACAAGTTGGTGTTGTGCTTTTAATCTATAGTCCCCTGATTACTGAAGAGATTGTGCTCTACTAACGTTCACACTCAAAATGTGATCTCTTCTATATCAAGCACCCGTGCATGGCTTTTACTCAGCAGTCTCTCAACTGTCTCTTCATATCCTCGTTCATGACAAATCATTAATTCACTTCATATTTCCGGACTCTGATTCTCTATCAGTTTAAATAGCTCTGAATATGTTCTTCTAAACTGTGAAGATACTCTGAATCTTTTCATTTTGGTTGTATCATGAGATGAACAAAGTGTGCTCATTTTAATAAAGTCATGCTTACCAAAAACTGCTTTATGAAATGTTTTATTCAAGCAATCCTTCTCCGCATTTCTTAATCACAAAAGCATTCTCTTATATGTCTTCTAAATTTAAAAGTTTATTTCTTATAAAATATTGTAGTTCCTCCGCAGTTGATTTTACAGTACAACGTTAAGTAAGGATCCAATTTCATTCTCCCTCACGTAGATAACCAGTTTACCAGCACCATGTATTTGCCGGATCCTTGTACTCCAACTTTTTATCTGCAATACCAAATCTGGGGTCATATATTGTTTCAGTATTTATGTGGATCTAGTTTTTGATACTCGGTTCAGTAGTCCAACTGTGTGTCAATATTCTACGTTCACCTTTATGTTGGGAGACACATTCCCCCGTAGGTGTCCCATGATACTTCTTTATTAGAGCCAATCAACATCTTTGAGAGATGAAGTGATGTGTGCCCTTGACTTGGTTCTAGAGATGAGCAAAACCCCAGGTTGGGATTACTCCTTGGGCACTGCAGGTATGAACACCACATGCCCAATCTGCGTGCTGGCTGTGGTAAGCCCCAACTTCCTTCTCCACCGCAGTCGCAGTCCCAGGGAATGACCCAGGGAGATTCTCCTGCCATCCCCAGTGACTGAAGATCAGAGTGAGGACTCCAGCAAAGGGTCACTGCTGGGGGTAGGGAGCTGGGTCTCCACCCTGATTTCTCTCTTCCCACTTGAGGAACTGAGACTCAGGGGAGAGCTCTCAGCATGGTGCTCAGCTGGCCTGGGGGAGGGGCAATATAACCAACATGCAGCACTTCTCTTACTTTCTTTCTAACGCAGTCGGCTTTGGTCTCTATGATACAGGGGCTGCCTCGGTCACACTCCCATGTGATGGGATTTGCTCAATGATTTCTTGCTCTTAAATAGTTTTTAGTTCTTTTTTTGTGAAGAAGAGTCAGCAATAACCTATGTCACCATATTGGTGACATCGCCTATCAGTTCTGTTGGTTATTTCAAAAGATCAATTTTAGTCTTTGGTAATTTCCTGTATTGTTTTTTGTTTATACATATATGTAGTATTCCATTTTCTAGGAATTTTTATCTTTTTTCTAGCTTTTACATGTAGCAACTCCAGTTTTTAGTTTTAGACCTACATTCTATCCTAATATTATAAATAGTTAAAGCTATACATTTGTCACTAAGCTGTAACCACCTGGGTTAGATTAGCTTACGGCGGTATCACTTTTTCCCAGCCTAAAAGAACTTCAGCATTTCTTATACTGAAGGCCTGCTGGTGATGAATTCTGTTTATTATTAATAATTTTTATAGTCTACAATGGTTTTATTCGACTATATTCTTTACAGATATTCTCACTGGAGATATCTTTTTTGGGTCTTTGTGTTTGTTTTTCTTGCAGCAATTTAAAAATGCTATTACATTAGCTCCACAATTTTTGAGGTGGTGTCTGTGGATTTTTGAACTGATGTGAGCCTAAAGTATCATACTTCTTTCAATGCTTTGAAAAATTCATCCTTGATTTTTAGTTGCCAGACTATGCTTTGCCTAAGCATGGGGTTCTTTTCTTTTCTTTTTTTATCCTGCCAGGTATTTTCTGAAATTCTTGAATCTGTCAGTTCATACTTCTCATCAGATTTAGGAATTTTCTGGCATTATTTCCTTAAACACTACTTTTCTGCTACATTATCTTTCTTTCCTTTTATAGGACTTCTGTTATACATACTTTAGACTGATATCACCCACAGTACCTTTGTTTCTGTTCACTTGATAAAAACTTCTTTATATTATTCTCCATTTATAACCCCCATTCTCTGTCCCTGTGGCTACATGGTATTGGTCTTTTGTACCTGGCACTATGTCTCTCTTCCTTTTTCTCACACAGACCTATTGGACTAGCACTTACTCTGATACAGAATGACCTTGACTTGAACTGTTTACATCAGCAGTGACTCAGGTACTTAAGGTTACAACATCAACATGTCTTCTGGGGGGAACATAACTCAGTCCACATACAGGGTGTTCTGGGAAAAGAGAAACAGAGATATTAATCAATATTATGTACAAAAAATCACAGAGGTTGTCCTATATGAGGATTCACTGGAGACAGATTTTAATAATCAGCTCTTATTGTTAATATAAGCAATTATCAGAATGATACTAATTAATATTAACAAATACATATAATAAAACTATGAGGTAAGTAAGATATATTTATGCAAGTTAGTAAAATGTATTAATAATTGTTAGATTTCCCTGGCAATTTAAATATATCTTTGGATGGAATATAATTCAAATATGCAAAAGGAATGTTCAAGTTGTGTACTGGATGCCTTGATATCTTGTAAAACAAAGAACACTCCAAGTACAGTGATTGGAATTGTTAATAATGATTTACTTTAGAAACAGAAAAAGCAATTTTCAATTCTTTTAAGAGCATGAAAAGCTTTTAGATTCTTTTAAAAAAGGATTTAAATATTTCCATAGGTACAAAAAAAGTAACAAGCAAAGCTACTCCTACAGCAAATACACTGAAAATTGACAGGAATATTTTCCAAGATGATCAGAACTCCTTAAAATATGTATTGTTTTAGATTTTAATAATGTTAAATTAATATTAACTAATAAATACTAATATTTATTATTCAAATAATAAAGAATACTCTGTATTATTAGAGAAGACAGATTTACTTATGTAATTCATAATTGAACCTGACAGTTCTCATATATTATAAATTTTTTTTCACCTGAAGCAATATTTTTATCTTTGAAGAACAAATTTCTGATTACATTGTTCCTATTTTTCATCTATACTTCTGAAATCCATACACTGTTTATCTGCTACATTTTCAACAGGTAGTCTACATATTATATTTTAAAATCTATGTTAAAATAAATGCTCAGAAAAAATGCTCATAATTTCTCATTTTGAAACTATAGTGTATTAATTTGAAGGCAAGTTGGATATTTTATTAGTGTAATTCATTTTCTATATTTGAATATTGCTTATTTGAAAGAATTGTTTTAGATGTTCTTAATAATATGCTTGGATATTCATATGTCTAATCTAAGGAATGGTGTGGAAAGAGGCTTTCTCATAACTGAATAAATCCATACAAGTGTTCTATGATTTATTCAGCCATATTCCCTTAATGCTGAATGAGACATTACAGTCTTTTACATAATTTCAGAAGCTTAGAGAATTTACACAACACTGAAATTTTACTGAAAGAGTTTGAACAAAAATTACATAATATGATGCAAACATTAAGTAACATATCCATGGATTCAAGTTTCCAATCAATAAAATATTTTGGAAGAAAGTTTCAAGAAGAGAAATATCCAGAATTCTACAACCCAGTTTTTTATTTTATTTAATCTAGGATACATGCAAATGCAAATGTATTTAACTCCGTTTTGAACTACTCATGATAAAATGACTTTCCAATGGCAATAAGCATCATCCATAGTTTAAAATTATATTTAAAATATGAGACTATTTCACACAACTCAGAATAACTTCAAAAATGATACAACACACTTGAGATGTTTTTGCAAAGGATGATAATTATTCACACAAAGTAATTCTCCATCACTTCAAAATCCAGAATTATAAACAATTCAGAATTTTCCATAGCTGTGAGTTGGAGGTTAATGCTGGTAATATATTTGCCAAACATCCTTAATCCTATCCATCAATTCATATGTTAAAATTTTGTCACTGTCATCAAATCTTACATTTCTAATAAAATTATTTTAATATCAATTTTTAGATAAAATTATTCAATGTATATTCCTTTGTAGGTAAAAATGAAAATGATGTATTTTTCCAAACTTTACTGAGACATAATTGATATATAACATTGTGTAAGTTTACGGTATTCAATAGGAAGATTTGGCACCTGTATATACTGTGAAATGATTACTATAATAAGGTTAGTTCACAGATCCATTAACCCACATCATTATAATTTGTGTGTGTGCGGTGAGAATCTATTCTCTTAGCGACTTTCAATCCTATAATACAGTATTAACTATAATCACAATGCTGAATATTAGATTCCAGAATTTATTCATTTTATAACCAAAAGTTTATGCCCATTGATCAGTATCACCCCATTTTCCTCACCCATCAACCCCTGAAAACCACCATTCTACTCTGTTTCTATGAGTTTGACAATTTTTCTTTTCATTTTTTTTTTTTTTTTTTTTTTTTTAGGTTCCACATATAAATGAGATCATACTGTATTGGTCTTTCCCTGCCTGACTTATTTCATTTATCTTAATGTCTTGAGGAGCTTCTCATTCCATAGATAGTCTCTCTTCATTCTGGTCATTGTTTCTTTCGGTATGAAGAAGCTTTTTAGTTTGATATAGTCCTACTTGCTTATTTTTCCTTTTTTTTTTTTTTTTTTTTTTGGCTTTTCATGTTTTGGGATAATATCCAAACATCATTGCCAACACCAATGTCAAGGATCTTTCTCCCCTATGTTTTCTTTATGGTTTATGGTTGCAGATCTTACATTTATGTCTTCAATAATATCAAATTAACTTAAATGAGTGGTATCAAAGAGGGATTCATTTTCATTCTTTTACATGTGAATATCCAATTTTCCCAAGCCACTTATTGAAAAGAACTGTATTTTCCCAAGTAATCCAGGCTCCGGGTAAGGTATTAGTTGACCCCATATGAGGGCATTTATTTCTATTTTTTGCATTTGAGTTTTCACAGGCTTCCAGTTTTCACAGGCTGGTTGCAGCAGGTAATGACTTCTTCTGTCTGGTCCCTGGGTGAATGGGTCTATCTCTGGAACTGTAGTCAAAATGGGTGTGTCTGCTTCCAGGTGCCTAGGAGAGCTGGATTGCTCCCTGTCCCTTGCACAGAGAGGCTGGTGGCAAGTATAGGGCCCTTTCAGCATCTCCATGAGGGAAAAAGTATTTCCAGCTGGGTGCTGAGGCTGAGTGGCCTGCTGGGGAATTGCATGTGTGATAGAGACAGAGCCAAGTATAGCACTCTTCAGGATTTCTGGGGCTGCAGCTCTGGAAGTATACCCTGTTGAGACCCTAAACTCTCAGGACTACTTACAGACCATGGCTATCAAGAAGCTGTAGCCACATAGACTTTTCAACACACACACACACACACACACACACACACACACACACACACACACTCCACCCCTACACAAGGGATATAGATAGGAGTTTCTCTAGCTTGGTTCCTGTGCCAACACCCAGCTTATGGCTCCCTGTCTGTCAGACATCTCCAAAGCCACAGATGGGAATGTTTCCTACAGGGTCCCTATGCCAGAAAGACTGTGGACTATCGCTGGAACAGGCTGGAGCCCAGTTACAAGGTCCTTTCGGAATTTAAAATCTGACCAAGTTTAGGGAACCTACCTCCAGGAGCTTCCAGACCATGGCCAAGAGGGGATAGAACAAGCCAGTTTTAGGGGGCATTTCAGCGTCCACAGCCAGTACAAAGGACCCTATGTCCATTATCTGATGTACACTCCCCAACCCCTTGGTGTACGGTGCTCATGACAGGTGCAAATCCAAATGAGGCTGTAGTGAAGTTGTCAGGAAGAACGGAGCAATTTCCTTTGTGTAGTTACTGCACACAGTCCATGAGTCAGCCACTTGGTTTCAAGCTGACTGCTCAAAATGGCCCTCCTTGGTCTTGGACTACACCAGCATTTCACATTTTTCTATCTGAAACCCAAAGCTTCCATAAAAGCACATTTATTCTACAGATGGATGTCAAATTATTGTTGCTGAGGGGAAGATACGTGCTAAGTATGTCTTCTTTGGCCATTTTGCTGATGTCATTTCCTCTCTTCTCAAAAAGAATTTTCTCTTAATGGATCACTCAGTTCAATAGTTCAACTCTTCCATATCAAATAAATAATAACCAAACAAATAATGTGCTTATGAAACACACAATTGTAGTATATAAGGTATCTGGATAATAAAATTTATTATGTTAGTATCAAGCATATTAGTTGGCTCATACATAAGTAGCCAGATTTTTCCAAGACAATATACTTCATGGATTAGGGTTTATATGTCAAATTTTAAGTGTTCTTTTATGTTTTTAAAATCCAGTGCTAATAACAAAAAAGTTTGACAATATAACAACAGAATTCTTATTGTAATTCATTGTAATATAAATGAGTTTAATAATATATATGTATATAATTTATATATTTATGTAAAATTTTCAAGTACTTCCAGGGAAGATGCCAGAATAGGAGGTTTCTAAGCTTACCTTGTCCCATGGATACAATTAGATAAAACCCACATTAGTGTAAATAACCCGGAAAATGAACCAAAGACTGGTAGAACATAACCTCCACAGCTAAATGCAGAGAGGAGGTCATAATGAAGAAGGTAGGAACAGTTGAGATGCCATTTGGTCAAGAGCCAAATGCACCCACAGGACTATCCATGGGAGGGAGGGGTGCAGCGGGCATGGAGAAAGAACCAGACACCCTTACCAGGCACCCCAGGCATCAGGGACACACATGGCGAAGACAAATCCCCCTAACACTGGGATTTGAAAACCAGAGGGGGCTAAAAATAAGTGGGGCTTAACACCTAGAACTTGAAAAATCAGCAGGCCTAGATCTGGAAGAGCCAGGAGGACAGAGTCCCCAAAGCCCTTGCCCTTAAAATAATAGCAACAAACAGCCCTGCTGAGATATAGCATAGAAGTCGGAAAAATGCCTGGGATATATGGGAAGGAGATTATTTACTAATTTCAATGTACGTACTCACAGACATCTTAGGAAGCCTTTAGGAAAAATGAGCTGGAAGGAGTCTAGCATTTCCTTCTCCCACCCCTCAGATTAGACTGGGGACACCTGTGACAACCAGCGTATCTCTGACACTCTCTACCTAACCTGCTAACAGTGTACCTGGCACCCAGTCCCAGGACACTTCTGCAGATCTGCCATTTCCAACCTGGTGGCCTGGACAGGAATTCTCCCAGGCGGCTGCAGTTCTCCGCCGCAGCAGACCAGTGCTGATCTTGCTGGCACTGCTCGCCTTGGCCCTGTACTGTCCTATGGACCTACCCCCATTAAAATGCTCTCAGCCAGAGCCCAACTAAACCACTTTACCAAATCATTGCCACAGGCCAGGCAGTGTGCAAGCAGCCCTGACAGGGGCCAGCACTACTCCAAAGTGACACCTGCCCCAGGGAGAGGTCAAGATAACCACAAACCAGTTCAACTGCTGCCCCAGCAGTATGCTGTTGACAGCCATTGGGTCTGACTTCGGGCCCCACCCATGGTCAAAATCGTCTCAGGGGACAACACAGGGAAAGCACAATACGGTTCCCTGCTACTGCATTTCTGGCAAATACTTGGCATGACTCAACTCAAGGATAAGGCAGCCCCAAACTGGTCAACTAACAACAGAGGGGCCAAATCTTGCCTGCGTCCGGCAAAGACAGCCAATGCAGATGACTTGACTGAAGGCAAAAGTGACTCAGCAATAACAGTGGGGCACACTTAACACACATGAACAGGAGACGGAGCTCCCTTTCTTAACACATTGAAACAGATGCAGAGAGTTAGACAAAATGAGGAAACAGAAGAATATGTCCCAAATGAAAGAAAAGGACAATCGCACCAAGTGAGCTAAACAAAGTGGAGATAAGTAATATTCCTGATAGGAATTTTGAAGTAATGGTCAGAGACACTCATGGGAGTTGAGAAAAGTGTAAAGGACCTCACTGAGACATTTAAGAAAAGGGAGATTGAAAACATAAAAAAGAACTGATCAGAGATGAAAAACTCAACAATTGAAAGTACTGTACACTAGATGAAATAAATAATACACTAGAAAAAACAGAAGAGCAGGTAACTGATCTGGATGACACACTAAGGGAAATTATCAAGTTGAACAGGAGAGAGAGAAAAAATAATAATAAATGAAAATAGACAAAGGGAACTCAGCATCCCTAGCAAGCATAACACTCACATTGTAGGGGTCCCAGAAGGGAAGAGAGAGACAAGGAGGCAGAAAATTTATTTGAAGAAAAATAGCTGAAAACTTCCTGAATCTGGGGAAAGAAACAGAAATCCAGATCTAGGAGATACAGAGAGCCCCCAACAATATCAACCAAAGGAGGCCCACACCAAGACTCAGCAATTAAAATGGCAGAAAGTAGTGATGAGAGAATTCTAAAAGCAGCAAGAGAAAAGAAGATAGTTACATAAATGGGAAACCCCATAAGGCTTTCAGGTGATTTTTTTTAGCAGAAATTTTGCAGGGCAGAAAGTAGTAGCATGAGATATTCAAAAAGCTGAAAGGAAAAAACAAAACAAACAAAAACAACAACCCTGCAACCAAGAATACCGTTTCAAGCAAGGTTAATATTCAGAATAGAAAGAGAGATAAAGAGTTCCTCAAGGAAAAGTTAAATGAATTTATCATCACTAAAGCAGTTTTAAGAGAAATATTAAAGGGAACTCTGAGTGGAGGAAAGGAAAGACTGTAAGTAGGAGTTAAAAGAGTAGAATGAAGGGGCTTTGGCTCAGGTCATGATCTCACAGTTTGTGGGTTAGAGCCCCACGTCAGGCTATGTGCTGACAGCTCAGAGCCTAGAGCCTGCATTGAATTCTGTGTCTCCCTCTATTTCTCTGTCCTTCCCCCTGTTGTGTGTGTGCTCTCTCAGAAATAAACTTTTTTTAAAAAATTTAAAAAGAAGAGTAGAAAGAACAAAATTAATAAAATTAAGTATATCTATAAAATTCAGTCAAGGGATTTACAAAATAAAAAGCTATAAAGTGTGACTACATATGCCTACAATGAATAAAGAATGGGATCAAATTTGAGCAACTGTCAATTTAAAATAGAATGCTATAAGCATAAGATATTATATAGTAACCTAATGGTAACCACAAATCAAAAAGTAATAGTAGATATGCAAAAAATAAAGAGAAAAAAGTCCAAGTTCATCACTAAAGACAGGCAGCAAACAAACCATGAGGAAGAGAGCAAGAAAGGACAAGAGAAGAAAGAAGAGCTATAAAACAACCATAAACAAGTAAAAATGGTAATACATTTTTTAAAAGGTCATCTGGTTGGCTCAGCTGGTAGAGAGTACAACTCTCAATCTCAGGGTTGTAAGTACAAGCCCCATGTGGGGCATATACATTATGTAAAATTAAAATATTTTTTAAAGTTTATTTATTTTGAGACAGAGAGTGTGAGCAGGGGAAGGGCAGAGATAGAGGGAGAAAGACAGAATTCCAAGCAGGCTCTGCACTGTCAGCATGGAGCCCAATGGGGGCCTGAACCCACAACCTGTGAGATCATGACCTGAGCAAAAATCAGGAGTTGGACATTTAACTGACCGAGCCTCCAAGGTGCCCTTAAAATTAAAATCTTTAAAAAAGTGGCAATAACTACATACCTACCAGTAGCAACGTTGAATGCTCCGTCACAACAAAGGGTGACAAAATAGATAACAAGCAAGACCCATCTATATGTTGCCCACAAAAGATTCCTTTCAGACCTAAAGATACAAGCAGATTGGAAGTAAAAAGATGAAGAACATTTATTATGCAAATGGGAGTGAAAAGAAAGCCAGAGCACCAGTATTTATATTGGAAAAAATGGACTTTAAAACAAAGAGTCTAACAAGAGACAAAGAAAGCCACCATATAATCATAAAAGGAATCAATTGACAAGAAGATATAACAATTGCAAATATTTGTGTATCCAACATTAAAGCACCCAAACAGATAAACCACCTATAACAAACATGAAGGAACTAATCAATAATAATACAATAACAGTAGCAGACTTTAACACCTAACTTACATTATCTAAACAGAAAATCAAGAAGGAAGCAGTGGCTTTAAAAGACATACTAAAACCATGTAGATTTAATAGATACATTCAGAACATTCCATCTGAAGATAGCAGAAAACACATTCTTTTCATGGGCACATGGAACATTCTCTAGGATACATCACATATTAGGCCACAAAACAAATCTCAACAAAATCACAAGAATGAAGTCATGCATTGTATCTTTTCCAACTTTAATAGTACAAAACTAGAAATCAAGCATAAAAAAATATAAATAACACAGATACATGAAGGTCAAATAACATACTACTAAACAATCAATGGATCCACCAGGGAATCAAAGGGGAAATCAAAAAAATACATGTAGACAAATGAAAATGAAAACTCATTTGTTCAAATTCTTTGGTATGCCCCCAAAGCTCTTATAAAAGAGACAATTATAGCAATGAAGGAATACCTCAAGAAGCAAGAAAAATCTCAAATAGGCATCCTAACTTTACACCAGAGAAGCTAGAAAAAGAACAAACAAAACCTAAACCAGGAGAAGGAAGGAAATAAAAAAGATTACAGCAGAAATAAATAAAACAGAAACTATAAAAACAACAGAAGAAATCAATGAAATCAGCAACTAGTTCTTCAAAAGCTCAACAAAATTAATAAACAGCCCAAATCATTAAAAAATGAAACAAAACAAAACAACGAAAGAGACTGAATCACGTCAACAAATCAGAAATGAAAGGAGAAATAAATACTAACAAAGAAATACAAAGGAATATAATATTATGCAAAATATTATGCCAACAAATTGGACAACCTAGAAGAAATGGATAAATTCAGTGAAACATACAATCTCCCAAAAATGAATCAAGAGGAAATAGAAAAATTGAACAGACTGATTGCCATCAATGAAACTGAATTACTAATCAAAAAAATTCCCAAATACAGAGGACCAGACAGCTTCATAGATAAATTCTGCCAAACACTAAAGAACAGTAAATACTGATTCTTCACAAACTACTCCAAAAATATAAGAGGAAAAAAAGGTTGCAAATTCATTCTATGAAGTCAGCATTATTCTGATACCAATAACAGAATCAGACACTACAAAAAAAAGTTAAGTGTAGGTCAATACCTCTAATGACCACATATGCCAAAATCCTCAACAAAATATTTACAGCCTAAATCTAGCAATTCATTAAAAAACTGTTTACCATGATCATATAGGATTTATTCCTAGGTTCAAGATTTGCAAATCAATCAACTTGATACATCACATTAACAAGACAAAGAATAAAAACTATTTGATCATACAACAGACGCAGAAAAGGAATCTGATAATATCCAAAAAGTAGATTTAGAGGGAACATACCTGAAAATAATAAAAGCCATAAATGAAAAACCCACAGCTAACAGCATAGTAAAAGGTGACAAACTGAGAGCTTCTCCCCTAAGATCAAGAATGAGACAAAGATGTCCACACTCACCACTTTTATTCCGTATAGTACTGGAAGTCCTAGCCACAGCAACCAAACAAGAAAAAGAAATAAAAGGCCTCCAAATTGGTAAAAAAGAAGTAGCATTTTCACTGTTTGCAGGTGAATGATAGATACCAAAAATATTCCACCAAAAAAAAAAAATTACCAGAACAAATAAATGAATTCAGTAAGGTCACCAAGATATAAGATCAATATACAGAATTCCATTGCATTCTATACACTAATAATGAAATAGCAGAAAGAGAAATTAAGAAAACAATCCCATTTACAATTGCACCAAAAATAATAAAATATCCAGGAATAACCTTAACCAAGGTCAAAGATCTGTACTCTGAAAACTATAAAATACTGATGAAAGAAATCGAAGAAGAAATAAAACAAATGGAAACATATTCATGATGATATACTGGAAGAATAAAAAGCATTAAAATGTCCATACTACCCAAAGTAATCACCAGATTTAATGCAATCCTATCAAAAAATCAATGGCATTTTTCACAGAACTTTAACAATCTCTTGTAAAATTTTCATGGAACAACAGAACAACCCTGAATAGCCAAAGCATTCTTGAAAATGAAGAACAAAATTCTAAGTGTCACAATCCCAAATATCAGGTTTACTACAAACCTGTAGTAATCAAAACAGTATGGTACTGGCACAAAAATACACATAGTTCAATGGAAGACAATAGAGGGTCCGGAAATAAATCCATGATTATACAGTCATTAATCACTGACAAAGGAGGCAAGAAAAGGCAATGGGAAACAGACATTCATTAAATGGTAGGAAAACTGGACAGCTACATGCAGAAGAATGAAAGTGGACAAATTCTCACACCATACAGAAAAAGAAACTAAATGTGATACCTGAGACCATAAAAATCCTGGAAGATAACAGAGGCACTAATTTCTCTGACAGGAACATCAGAAATACTTTTCTGGATAGGTCTCCAGAGGCAAGGGAAACAAAAGCAAAAATAAACTAGTGGAACTACATCAAAATAAAAAGCTTCTGCATAGCAAAGCAAACAATCAACAAAACTAAAATACAACCTACTGAATGGGGGAAGATATTTGCAAATGACCTATCTGATAAAGGTACTCTAAAACATGTAAATAATTTATACAGCACCAAAAAAAATCCCCAAATAATCCAATTAAAAAAAGGGCAAAAGACATTAAAGGACACTTCTCCAAAAAAGACATCCAGGTGGCCAACACACATATGAAAAGATGCTCGACATAACTAATTATATGTGAGGTAGGAATCACAACCACAAGAACATTGCACACTTGTCAGAACCGTTACAATCAAAACGAATACAAAATTACCCAAAGAATACAAAAATGCTAATTCAAAAAAATCTATGCAGCTCAGAAAGATCTACTGCGGCATTACTTACAATTGCCAAATTATGGAAGCAACCCAAGTGTCCATGGCCAGATGAATGGAGAAATATGGGGTGTATATATGGATACAGTGGAATCTTACTCAACCATAAAAAAGAATGAAATCTTGTCATTAGCAACAACATGGATGGGTCTAGAGAGTATAGTGCTAAATGAAATAAGTCACAGAAGGAACAATATCATAGGATTTCAGTCATAAGTGAATTTAAGAAACAAAACAAATGATCAAAGGAAAAAAGAGACAAAGCAAAACACAGACTCTTAACTACAGAGGACAAACTGATGGTTAACAGAGAAGGGATGGGTGGAGGGAAGGGTTAAATTGGAATAGGGAATTTAGACCACACTTTGTCGTCATGAGCACTGAGTAATGTAGAGAATTACTGAATGATTGTATTGTACACCTGAAACTAATATAACACTCTTGGTTAACTATACAGGAATTAGAAGGTAAATTAATTTAAATTGAAAAAATTACTGATGATGAAAATTGCACAGATTTTTATCTCTGATCATGAAGGAAAATGTCCTTGTTTTAATAACTTATTGGAATGCTTAGTAAAAGAAATCTCCATTAAAAATGACTTTTTTACAAAAGAGGGAAACATAATGGTGACAGAGATCAGAATCTTTTTCTCTCATAAGAAATTTAATAGTCTTGTCATTTCACCCACGTAGAAGGCTGAGAGAGTCTCACCCAGGAGTGTAGGCATCACTGACTGTCACTCAATCCCTCACTTTTGTTATTTTTTGTACTATTTTTCATTGTATGTGGCATTTTTTGAGATGAAACTTTATTAAAGGGTGCTACCCTATGGCTGTGGATGTAAGAAATGAGAATTCAGTGAAACAGCAACAACAAAGCAGATAACTTCCAAGATAAATTATGTGGCTATCTGAGATGAAAGAGGGGTAAATGGATGCAATTGGCAAGGTGATACAGAATTTATTTTTTCATCAGTTAAAACAAACTAGTGTGCTGTTTCTATTCTGTAAGGAGAACTGCCAGTAAGTTTTATCCCAGAGATGGTGAAGCTGTAATAAAGTTGAAAACACTTGTATGTAAAATAAATTAATTGTAACCAAGGTATAAAAGCCACATTTCTGTAGATGTCCTGTGTGGAATATCATAAAATTGGGAACAGCATGCCTAATTGGTGCATAACTTCATTAGAAAGAACTAAAACATTCAGCTAGTGACATTAATCAAATGTAATTAGAACTTGAATCTGATGAGAGGGGGAAGAAAAAGGAGGCATGTTTTTATAAGTGAATAGGTTTATGCTTTTACTTATTTAGTTGCATATGTAATCTTCTAGAAGTGTTAAACAATGACCAAATGTAGCCTCTCTTGTTTTTATTAATAAAATTATCGGAATACAGCCACACCCCTTAGCTTACATATCATTTATAGTTGGTTTTGTGCTACAACAACAGAGTTGAGTAAGCTTAAATTATTTATTATCTAGCCCTATCCAGAAAATATTTGCTATCCGTCCTCGCTATCTATACTGAAGTTGAGTTTTGTCCTTTATTTCCTGAAATGTTGGAAGCCCATGGTCAACATAATATGTAACTAGGAATAAAATTCTTTATATTGTGTGGGAAAAATCTGCCTGATTTGATTCAACTCAAGTTTTCAAATATTTACTTTGTACTTACTTCATAGACAATCATAAATAATAATAAATAATTGTAAGAATTTGCAATCTGGATAAAATATATATCTATTCACTCCATTATGAAAAATCAAAGAACTACAAATATTATATTATCCATTTTAAGTGAATAGATTTTTATTAATAATATCTAAGGCAAAGTATAAACATACCATCTCATTGTATTTATATTATGTGTTCATAAGAACCCTGAGAAAGACGATGAAATCCTTTTCCAAAAAGAGTCACTTTGCCAAATATTTACTTGTCCTTAGGCAATAAAATAAACTTTGCCTAATTTTGCCTAGTTTCATGTTTTTCATGGCAATACATACAAATAATGTTTAAATAATAAAACCTTTTTTCTAATCCAAAATACCGTATTAGGAAGTTTTCCTTCTCTAAACATACACTAGAAATTATAAAATCCTCCTCTTTATTCTTGGTTCCGCATGTGCTCACATGCGTTTAATCCCTCTATCGGTAACCATGGCTCGGACTTCATCTGTGATAGTTCTGACGCTGAAGTGACTGGGAAAATGCCAGGCACATCACACACTTCCGGGCTCCATTCTCTATAAATATAGGCTTTCTTGTCTGGGAGCCTAAGAAAGCTTCAAGTAAGAAAGCTCTTTGTACCATAATAAAGCACAGCCCTTTTTACACCCCATCTATAACAAGTTTTCATTACACCTTTAGATCCTAGTTGGGCAAATCACAATGTCTTTTTTTGTGGCATTATATGAGGCCAAGCTCATGAAGAAATGTTATCATTCATCATCCAATCCCCTGTGGGCATCAGAAAGGTATGAAATAAAAAACCCACTCCCTTATACACCCACCCACCCACAAGCACACACAAATTCTCCTACACTGATTACACATCACTGAAACTGTACATTAAAGTGATGTTCCTTTCTCTCTGATCAAATTCAAAATCCCATGGAAAAGACAACATGCTAAACTGTATCATTCACTTAGACAATGCTGTTCAAGACATCAGGGAATTGCCTGCTGGAAGTGAATCCATTATATTAGCTGTAAAATTACAGAGAAGCTGATGACATTAAGGTGAAGGCACACAGTTGGAGAGGATGAAATGGCTGAAGAAAGCAGAGGTAGCTGACAATAGTTGTTTATTGATCACGCATTGTATGCTTGTCTAAATATAAGCCATTTTTTAGTGAAAACTCATCATTGTTTTTCTCTGCTTGGGCTGCTATAACAAAATACCAGAGACTACGTGGTTCTAAACAAGAGAAACTTCTTGCTCATAGTTCTGGAAACTGGCAAGTCCAAGCTCAAGGTGCTTGATGATTTTTTATCTGGGGAGGGACTTCTTCCTATGTCATAGAAGTCCACCTTTTCACTGTGTTCTCACACAGTGGAAGGGCTTTCTCTTGGGGTCTCTTTCATAGGGCACTAAATCACATTCATGAGGGCTCCATCTTCAAGTCCTAGTCACCTCAAGGCCCAACACCAAATATTAGGATCCAACACATGAATTTGGGGAGGACACAAACATTCAGTCTAGAGCATTCAAATTTCACAAGTCAGACAAACACGGAGCATTTCCTAACTTGCCACATCTGGCTAGCAAAATCCTGATAAAAATCATGACAAAGACATAAGGAATTAAGAGGTTGATATCGCTCATGAAAACAGATGCAAATATCCTAAAAAAATAAAGAGGCTGGAGCCTGCTTTAAATTCTGTCTTCCTCTCTCTGCCCCTCCCCCACTTGTGCTCTCTCTCAAAAATAAATAAACATTAAAAAAAAAACCCAAAAACAAAAACCCAGCAGGAGACTGATGAGAAAGCCCTGAGTTTAGACAGTTACCCCATCACCACTGTTGTGTGCAATTGTATAAACTGTAACTTCATTAGACATGTTCCCAGGGCTGTGAGTACCACAGACAAGCAGCTCTACCCTCTGAAGGCCATCATACGGCTCATTTTCCTACAAAACTCTCCTTCCCCCCCCTGCATTTGCTTCCTTGTATTTGCCAAATGCTTTCTGAAGGCTCTTTCTTTAGAATCATCACTTGCTTTGCATCCCATGATGGAAAAGTAGAGAACCCTCTTCCCTAAACCAAGAGATTGTAGGAGTCTGGTAACTTGGGTTGAAAATGAGCATGGAATTGAGCCATCTTATTCTTTGTAGAAGGAAAGAGTAAGAGAGGAAAGTAGAAAAAAAAAAAAAAGAGAGGTTGAGAAGGACGACTTAGAAATAAATGAATAAAATAAATAGGAAGTGCCAAATCTCCTGCATTGGAGTCCTCAGACAAAAGGGAAACCAAGTGAATAAAATCTACATATCCCAAAGGGAGATTCTAGGTAACAAAATCTTGGCCTAGGTTCTTAATGTTTGCGGGAGATGTCAGGAAAATATACATACAATAGCTCACAACAGACAGGTTTATCATAAAGATCATGATAGTTAAGGTTCAGCTTCTGAAGTCACTGAGAGGTCCATACATATTGTTTGCACACGGCCATGTATTTAAAGTGTTTGGAGAGGGAGAGACAGGCTTCCAGTGATGGAGTAAGTCTCTGGAATAAAAGGCACAGCGTAAGGAATAGTCAGTGAGGTGTCACAGTGATGTAACGGGCACATGGGTGCTACTCTTGAGGGCAACATAACATGATGCACACACTTGTCAAATCACTAAGTTGTACACTTGAAGGTAATGTGACACTGTAGGTCAACTATACTCAAATAAAAATAAACATTTTTTTTAAAAAGCTATTTTGACCATTATCTATTGGGAGTATTATTTATTGCCTCTGTCTTCTAGTGGCCTAAAGGTCATTTTTAAGGATTTGGCTTCGAGGAAATTGAGTGGAGTACAGATTAAATTCAAGGTTACTGGGATATATTTATGGGGCTCAAGATCACTTCTGTGTAGTAATTGTTAGCTGTAACATCAAGGGATGGGAAGGGTTTGAGGAAACATTCCTATCACCACTATGCTGATTCACCAGCCTAATGGCTGGAGGCCATATTACCATACAATCATATACTTGATTATCCTCAACTAGAGGTTTGAAGATCAAAGAGAAGCTAGGTGTTAAAGATGCAGTACAAAAGTCTAGTCTATGGAAAATTCTTCCAATTATCAAGCACGTAAAATTGCAAACAAAGTCAAGGGGATATGGGTACAGAATCCTCAGTTCAAAGATATATTTGAAAATACAACATATATAACTGTAAACATATGAGATGTTTTTGAGATGTAGTATCCTAACCAAATTTATCAAATTCATATGTTAAAAACCTAAGCTGATAGAAGTGAGTACATTTACGTGGGAGATTGCACGTTTTGCATCTAAGTTATCAAAAGTTTAAAAAAATGCCTTATATTATATGAAAAGACCAAATTAATTTTCTTTTCTGTCCATAAAAATACAAATTTTCATGTTAAGAGGCAATCAAAAAGTACACAAAATGCACAGGAGATAAATATTATACTAGTATGTGAAGGTGTTGATATAAAATGCTGCATTATTTTTCTGCATTTTGTGTTACTTGGTATTTGTCAGCATTTAAAATATTTAATGTGCTGGTATTTCTTTTTCTAAATAAATATTCACTTTCTTAAACAAACTATATATGTCAAACTTCAACAAGCAGTTATTAAATACATACTCTATGCAAAAATTATACTTAGAATTCTAGCAGTGAACAAGAGAAAAACTGTCCTTGCCCACTTTAATATGACAGAAGACAGACAAACATTGAATTACTAATGAAGCAACTATCTAATACAGTGCGACAAAAGAGAAATTCAGGGTGCTGAGAGCTCCCTGTCCCCCAAGCAGACGTAGAGGACGATGGTGAGGGAAGGATTTCTTAGGGAGGTGAATTGTATACTGACATTTTAGGATGGACTGGGATTATGTAAGAAGGTGGTCAGCGGGGTGAGGACAGTCATTCAGGGAGAGGGGGAGCATATTTAAGGGCTCTCAGGAAGGAAAAACCAGGCTGTAGTTAAGAAAGTGAAAGGCAGATAATTGATCAATGACATAACAAAGTGAAGCTGGGGCTGGTCAGTGGAGGGTGGCACTGGGCTATGTTAATCTTCTCCCTTATCATCAGAAAAGAGGATGAGCTTGGGAAGGATTTTAAGTACTGAGTGACAAACTCAGTTGTAAATACAGTTCTGATTAATCTGTGGATGACGCCTGAAGGAACAGAGGGTGAGAGAAGATTTTGAGGGAAGCCAGGTAACACCTGCTGCAACCAGGGTGACAGCAGAAATGTGGAAATATGGGAAAGCTATTCTAAATGGAAGAAAACAATGAAAACAAGAAGACACAAGTGTGAAAATACAAAATATATCAGGACTTTGACTTATCCTATGCTGGAATCCAACAGATGGGCTATCTCCTTGAAGTCTTTGCTCCGGTGCTCTTCAGCACTATATCAAAGAACTTCTATGTCTTTCTATCACTTTCTAAGCTGATTTCTGTTTTATTCAATTGTCTAAGCTCTCAAAAGAGTGCTTAGCACACATAGAACAAAATAGTTATGTGTGTGTTGAATGAATAAATAACGACTCCAAACAATGAAACAAACAAAACCCATGATTTTGTAAGAACTGTATTTGAAGAGTTAATTCTAGAAAAAAGAGGACCCTTTCGTTGATATCTTGCACCTTCAAAATCTTCTCTCATCACATCTCAGTTACAAGTTTCTCTGAAGATCATGAACAGCTATAGCTCTCTTTTTCTTGTCTCACACTCTGATGAGATTTCAAAATAAGAACTTCCAGATAGGACTTAGAACTTAATTTGAAAAGGTGAAAATTCTGCTCAGGAACCAGTATCAAAATTTCTAAAAGGAGAGCTATTGTATTTCTTATTGAAAATTCATTTAATAAATATTAACTATCTACAATAGGAAGGTACTGAATCATACTATTTAGAGACAGTAATGCAAAGAGCAGGCATGCTGTCTAATGTCTACATTAGACATGAAAAACAAACACACAAAGTAAAACAAGATAAAAGGAAAAATTTTTAAAAACCACGTTGATTGCTTTGGAGGAAACAGAAAAGTTACTGAGATAATAATTAGATGGCTCTCTTCTATAAGAAATGAATGGGAGGATTTTCCAAGGAGATAATATTTAAGTAGTGATATGAAAGATGAAAAATTTTCCCCAGAAATAGGTAAAAATTCGGCAAAGGAACAGAGAGTCTCTCAAGTAGCAAAGGGCTTGAAAAGATGAGGGAAAGGAAGGAAAGACAATAAGGACACTAGGGGGCCATTACTGATGGTTTGCTGTGCTTAAACACCATTCCAAGACTCTACCTCTACTATGTCTCTGAAACCAGACCACCTCATTATGATCTCATCATTTTAGAGTCAAGGAACAAGTCATTTGGGTGGGTAACAATAATCAGGCATTTGAACTCATCTCCCTATCAGTCACACAAGGGCTTACAAGAAGCTGCAAAGTTGTGTGGTGACAAGATAACCTGGAACTTGAATTCAAGTATTAGCTCTTCACTGCTTTTATCAGCATAGAAGCTTATCATATATGATAGTGTCTTAATTCCTTAACATTTTAAACTGCTACTAAGATTTTCCTTATATCCAACCAGAGATGTCACTTCTGGGATAAAAGAGTAACCAAATGCTTTAATAGCATACTTACATATTCTGGAAAACATTTTCATATTTCAGAGAAAAATTTTAAAAATATTTAAATAAATGGAAAGGTACACAGTATCCATAGGTTAGATGATTCAATTTTATCAAGATTTCATTTCTTCCCTAATGGATTCATATATTCAGTTATCCTAACTATAATCCCAGATACTTTTTTTAAAAAAGAGAAACTGACAAGGTTTCTAAACTGTAATGCAATTACCAAGGACGTTGAAAATTATGTATTTATATTTAAATATACGTGTGTGTGCATATATATGTATGTAAGAATGAGAAGGAAAATAGGAATAATGCATGCTATTTGATTTCATGGCTTACTCTAAATCTAGCATAAGCAAAATAATGTAGTATTGGCTTAAAAATAAAAATACAGCGGAGCCTGGGTGGCTCAGTCAGTTAAGCATCTGACTTTGGCTTAGGTCATGGTCTCACGGTTTGTGGGTTCAACCCCCACATCGGGCTCTGCACTGACAGCCAGCTCAGAGCCTGGAGCCTGCTTTAGATTCTGTATCTCCCTCTCTTTCTGACCCTCCCAGACCATGCTGTCTCTCTCTCATAAAAAAGAAAACCACAAAGAAAGAGAAAACCACAAAACCCTAAAGAAAAATATAAGAGAATAGCTTTCTGACTTGAGAGCAAGAAAAGATTTCTTAGGTCACAGAAATTAACAACCATAAAAGTGACCAATCAAACTTCATCAAAATTGCTAAAACTCTGCTCATTAAGAAACATCTTTTAAAAATACAGACAAGCATTACTGTAAAACAAAATATGCATAAAATATATATCTGACAAAGGATTCCTATAAAGGATGTCCTCACATCTCCTACAACTAAATAATAAAAGAAAAACAGATACTTTAAAATCGAAGATATACTAATGACCATTACACAGTCGGAAACTGCTCAAATTATTCATTGTTATGGAAATGTAAATTAAAAATCACAGTGAGATGCCACAGAATACCCATCAGAATGACTAAAAGTAAAATAGACTGACAGATCAATGTTGGCAAGAATACAAAGCAATCAGAACTCTCATAAATTGTTGGTGGAAATTTAAAATGGTGCCGTCACTTGAGAAACATTTTGGAATATTTCTTATAAACTAAACATTCACAGACCCCATTACTGTGTCATTCCTAAATATATACTGAAGAGAAATGAAAAACATTCACAAAGCCTTCGGTAATCATCGAGATGGGAAGGTGTCGGCACAAAGACAGACACATAGATCATTGGAAGAGAGAAAGCAGAAATGTACCCATAAACATATGGCCAACTAATCTCTGACAAAGCAGCAAAAAATATCCAATAGAAAAAAGTCTCTTTAGCAAATGGTGCTGGGAAAACTGGACAGCAACAGGCAGAAGAATGAAACTGGACCACTTCCCTATGCCTTACACAAAAATAAACTCAAAACAGATGAAAGACCTAAATGTTAGACAAGAAGCCATTAAAATCCTAGAGGAGAAAATAGGCAACAGCTCCTTTGACCTCAGCCACAGCATCTTCTTACTTGATATGCTTCCAGAGGCAAGGAAAAGAAGCCAAAACGAACTACTGGGACCTTATCAAGATAAAAAGCTTCTGCACAGCAAAGGAACCAATGAGCAAAACTAAAAGGCAACCAACAGAATGGGAGAAGATATTTGCAAATGACATATCAGAGAAAGGGTTAGTATCCAAAGTTTATATAAAAAAAGAAAAAAAAACTTATCAAAATCAACACCCCAAAAAACAAATAATCCAGTGAAGAAATGGGCAAAAGAAATGAACAGACACTTTCCCAAAGAAGACATCCAGATGGCTGGCTAACAAACACATGAAAAGATGCTCAGCATCACTCATAATCAGGGAAATACAAATCCAAACCACAATGAGATAACACCTCACACCTGTCAAAATTGCTAACATTAACAAATCAGAAAACAAGAGATGTTGGTGAGGATGCAGGGAAAGGCTCTCTTTTGCACTGCTGGTGGGAATGCAAACTCGTGCAGCCACTCTGGAAAAGAGTATGTATGTTTCTCAAATAATTAAAAATAGAACTACTTTAGGACCCAGTAATTGCAGTATTAGGTATTTAACCAAAGGATATAAAAGTGCTGTTTTGAAAGGGCACATGCACCCCAGTGTTTATAGTAGTTCTAACGACAATAGTCAATGTACGTAAAGAGCCCAGATGTCCAACAACTGCTGAATGGATAAAGAAGATGTGGTGCATATATACAATGGAATATTACTTGGTCATCAAAAAAATGAATTTTGCCATTTCAATGATGTGGATGGAACTAGAGTGTATTATACTAAGCAAAATAAGGTAGTCAGATAAAGACAAATATCCTATGAGTTCACTCATATGTCAAAACAGGTAAACATAAAGGGAAGAAAGCAAAAATAATATAAAAATTGGGGGGGGGGGGACAAACCATAACAGACTCTTAAATACAGAGAAGGAACTGAGAGTTGCTGGAAGGTTTGGGGTGGGGGATGGCTAAAAGTGCAAGGGGCCTTAAGGAGGGCACTTGTTGGGATGAGCACTGGATGTTAAATTTAAGTGATGAATCACTCAATTCTATTCCCTGAAATCATTATTACACTATAATGGTAACTAAGGTGGATGTGAATTTAAAAATAAAAAAAATAATGAAGGAAAATTTATATACTGTATTATATTCTATATTTGTATAATTTATGTAATTATTCCTTTAGTGCACACTAATGATATGTACTGTTCTGCTACATAAATAATACTGAGAAGGAAAATTTTCTACAATTAAAAAAACAAAGCCAAGAGGCTTTATTAAAAATAGTTAAGTATGGCAGGCAACTTCAGTATCCATCAGTGAAAAAAACTAGCATATTCAAACAATTGAAAGCTACTCAGCAGCAAAGGAAACAAAATACTGACACTTGCAACAGTTTTGATTAATAGCAAAAACAAGACACTAATCTAAAGGAAACTTAAAGAGTACATGCTGCACTATTCTAAGTATATTAACTTTTATGACCATGAAACTAATCCATGCTGTAAAAACATCAGATGCTTATTGTAGGACTGGAGTGAAGGTATTGACTCAAAAAGGGTAGAAGGAACCTATCTAAGGTGATGATGTTTTAAATCTTGACATGATATGGGTTACATAGATGTAGAGTTTGTAGATGTAGAAACGAGGTAATATAAAGAAGTTTTGTGCATTGCATTGCTCAAATTTCCATCGAAAGAAAAAACTGCAACCAAATTATCATTATCCAAATATCATTATCATTAACCAAATCCTCAGTAATGAGAATACATATGTATTTAGGAGAAGGTATAATGATTCCGGTTTCCTTTGAAAGGTATCGCAAATAATGTAGCTTGGTGGATGGATGGAGGAATGAACAGATGTACTGATATGTAATAATTATTCTAACATGTTAACAGCAAACTAATTTGTAAGCCTAAAGATATTTGGTGTGAATATTTTTTCAAATGTGCTGTATACTAGAAAATTTTAATATTACTATGCTGGGGAAATAATTTTCTCCTAACATATTATTTGTACAATTATTAATATTTTTCCAATTACATGTTCCTACTGGCATAGCTACACTTTTTCAAACAATAAAAAGCCTAAATTCATTTTAACTAAAAAATACATTTAAAACTCTAACAGCAATTAAAAGGAATTTACAATTAAATAGCCTTGTTCAGCTGCTATTACTAGCATTTGGGTAGTAATGTATGGTGCATAAAATAACATAAACAAATAACATACAATAATTGGACACCACTGTCACAAACTTATTTAGGTGATTACTTCAAGAATGTGACAGATGTATCAGTTTTGACATTGTAACTCAGTTGTCAAAACTATACACTATACATAAAGATTCTGGCATTAACATCTATTTCCATCTATATATCTTAAAATATACAGGAAAGGGGGGCGCCTGGGTGGCTTAGTCGGTTAAGCGTCCGACTTTCACTTAGGTCATGATCTCGCGGTTCGTGGGTTCGAGCCCCGCGTTGGGCTCTGTGCTGACTGCCAGCTCAGAGCCTGGAGCCTGTTTCGGAGTCTGTGTCTCCCTCTCTCTGACCCTCCCCTGCTCATGCTATCTGTCTCTCTCTCCTAGAAAATGAATAAAAATATTTTAAAATATATATATACATATATATATATATATACAGGAAAGGAAGAAATTGCAGTTTCAATGAAGTCACTCTTTAATAGGTACATGGGCTATGAACCACATATATGACAATAAATGCAAAAATCACTGGGTTAAAAAGAGAAAGTTACTGCACATGGAGAAAATCACCTTTCATGTATTAAAAAGTAGAAAAATTAGGAGAGGCTAGCTATTGGCCTTTTAGATAATCACTTGATATATCCCATACAACATACTTCAAAAGAAAAATTTAAGAAAGAAACCTAGAAATTAGTTCTTATCAATAAATTGCTAATACCAATTATAACCTTATTTTCTACAATTTCCAAACTTTGTGCACTTCTCTGGAAAGACCCTAAAGTACAAGGGAAAAATTGGAGAGAATTGTATTCTTATATGGCATGACTCAACATCAAAAGGAGGTCAGCTTTACTAAGTTAAGTTATAAATGTAATTGCCTCTACCCAAATACTAACAAGCTCTTATAAGGAGCAGGAAAAGTTGATAATGAAGTTCAAAGAGAAAACAGCACAGATGCAAAAAAAGTCAGGAAATCATGGAAAAAGAAAAACTATGAGAAGGGATTGATATTTTAGTATATAAACCCTCTACATAAAAACAGTGTAGTATTGGTACATAGGTAGATATTTGTAGAAATCTCATAAAGTAGACTGCCCAGAGACATAGGTATGTGTGAAATTCAGTATCTGATAAAGACACTATCTAAATCCCCAGTAAAGACAGATGATAATCAAGAGTGCTGAGACTGATCATTTGAAGATCATGTACTCTTTGTTTCAAATCTCATAATAAGACCAAGCAGAAACTCAAAGTAAATCTGAGATTTAAATATAAATAAATATATTTTTAAAAAGAAAGGAGGAAAGAAGCCTTACAAAAACCATAAGAAAACATGGATTGATTGCCCTACAAGTTGAACATAGGAAAAGTTTTTAAACTATAACTGGAAATTCAGAGGAAATAAAAGATTGAATTTAACCATAAGAAACAAACATTTTTCTGGATAAAATCCACTATAAACATAGTCAAAAGACAACTGAAAAGCTGGAAGAAAAAAGTACAATATATATCACAGATAAAGGGCCAATATCCCTAACACATAAAAGCACTCTTTAAATTTAAAGTTATAAAAACAAAAATAAAACCCTGAAAAATCCTACAGAAAAATGAGGGAAGGCATACAAAAACTTCACAATGAAAGGTATAAAAATGGCTCTTAAACATAGTAAAATATGTTTAGTCTCACAATTGGTGGAAATAAAAGCTACCTGACATATCATTTACCACCTAAGAGAATGCCAAATTTTTTTTTTTCAAGTATAAGGGCTACATTCTTTTGGAAATGCTATGTGGGAAATAATGTTCTCATCGTTGTTTGTGGGAATGCAAATCAATACAACCCTCTTGGCAAATATCTGATAGGTAGATTATTTTAACCTGTATATATTTTTAACTTAATTTTTTTTTACTGTTTATTTATTTTTGAGAGAGAGAGAGAGAGAGAGAGAGAGAGACAGCGAGAGAGTGAGCAGGGGAGGTAAGAGAGAGGGAGACACAGAATCCTAAGCAGCCTCCAGGCTCTGTCAGCACAGAGCCCGTTGCATGACTTGAACACCCACAAATCCAGAGATCATGACCTGAGCTGAAATCGAATGCTTAACCAACTGAGCCACCCAGGCACCTTTATTTATTTATTTATTTTTTAACTTTTTAACCAGGATTTCTCTTGGCAGTAATTACCAGTAAGATATACTCTGAAAATACATATGAACAAGATTCTTCATTACGACATATCTGTAATTGAGAAGAGATGGGAAAAACCTACATGATGCAGGATGGTACGGACTCCGGCACATCCATCTGACGGAGCAGCTTGCCGCTGGGAAAAAGAGGAAGAGTATGTGTACATGTACGTGTTTCCTCACCCTGTCTGCTGAAAGGATCCAGAAGCAGTGAATAGACCTAGCACTGTAACTTGGTTTGTAAACGCATTTTCTACAAAGAGAAAACAGCTACAGGGCTACTTGAAAAAATACCTAATTTCTGTCTGGCCTATTGCTGGGGAAAAAGCAACATCTCTTTGTGCCTGAAAGTGAAGGACTATTCAAAGAATCATGGTGACATGTCAAAGGACACAGGAGTCAGGTTGGAGGGACTTAGGTGGGCCAAATCTGAAATAGTAAATCAATATAATGGTAGTAATGGATTGTCACTCATTATAAATGCTTAAGTAAATAATTAAATTGGACAGGGGAGAATCTTCATGGTAGAATGCCAACTAATTAATATAGAAGGCGTGACAAAATTGGAAAATCACCATTTGACAAGATCATAATAATAATCATTGCAAGCAAAAATTACCTAGATGCTAATACAGTAGGTGAAAATACAATGTAGAATGGGATATTTGCATGATATCAAAGTATCTCCCCTCTTATATTTATTAACTACAAAGGCAAAGTGGAAACTTTAAAGTGATGACTTTCCCGTAACCAAAAGATCAGAGTGAACCTTATCAGTGAAGGGAAAATTGGGCACCATGTGACCAGTGCTATAATACATCAAGAAGTATGTGCATTAATTTTGTGGCATTCCTGGGGCACCTGGGTGGCTCAGTTGGTGCAGGTCATGAACTCACAGTTCACAAGTGAGTTCGAGCCCCTCGTTGGGCTCTGTGCTGACAGCTCAGAGCCTGGAGCCTGTTTCAGATTCTGTGTCTCCCTCTCTCTCTGCCCCTCCCCTGCTCACACTCTGTCTCTCTCTCTCTCAGAAATAAAATAAAAACATTAAACAAAAAGTTAAAAATAAAAACATAAGAAAATTTATTGTAGAATTCCTGGAGAAATGCATAATGCAATCATGAGGAAACATCACAAAAACCAAATTAAGAAGTCAGCAAATGTCATCTTAAAAAAAATCATAGATATGAAAGAAAACTTGAGAAACAGTTCCACTTTACAGGGCACTAATGGCCTGTGCCACATGTGGGTTGGATCCTGGACCAGAAAAAACAATTGTCCCCCATTTGTTACATATATAATATTAGCAGAATAAGTGAGACAGTTTGAACAGGAAATGCAGATTAGATGATAGTTTTTTATTTTAATTCCTTTAGTTTGATCATTGTACTGCAGTTAAGTAAAACATCGTTTCTATTTTCAGTAAACTCCTTGAAGTACTTAAAGGGATTTCAGATCAGCAACTTATTTTCAAATGTTTTATAACATCTGAGGAAATCTAAGTGAATGGAAGGATACAGGAGAAGTCTTTCTGCTATTGTGAATCTTCCAGATACCTAAAATTAATTCAAATGAGAATCTTTAAAATATTTATGTCCATTGTATATATAACAGTATATAAATATAGAATATACATTTTATACAAATATATAAAATAATCTACGTATATATAACATATATATTTATTATTTATATACATACTGTTTTCAGTCACCTTTAGATACTAGTCTGGAAAACAGCAAAATTAAAGAATTGCTAAATGGCGATTTAAAATAAGATATATTCTGTGGACCCTAAAGTATTCTTAGCTACAAATCGAAGGAGTCACAGATTGTACATGCCTTCATTTATTTATTATTTTTTAATATCTCGCCTATGTCATCAGCCCTCTGGAAACACTAGAATAATTAAATTCTCACCAGTTAAATGTGTAGAATAATTAAAGTTGTCAAAACCTCCAATGTGCACAGATCCTGAGGCTATTCATATAAACAAAGCCAAGCAACAAAGATAGAGTCACTTTAAGGTCATTTTCAGCATTTTTGAGTTAAAAAAGAATGACACATAAAACAGTATAAGGTATCTAATATGGAACTTATGAAACCTTAGCAGGAATTTTAGATTTAGAACAGAAATTTAACAAATAACAGGTTAATAGGCTAATAACTATAGGATTTTTTCCCACTGCATGTCATCCTTAAATAACCAGCCTTAACCATCCCATTCTTTTTGCATAAACAAGGACAGGAAAGGGCACGTAGGTGGCTCAATCAGTTAAGCTTCTGACTTCAATTCTGGTCATGATCTCAGGGTTCATGTATTTAAGCCCCCACAGGGCTCTGAGCTGTCAGCAAGGAGCCTGCTTTGGATCCGTTGTCCCCTCCCCCACAAAAAAATATATATAAACTTTTTAAAAAAGATAAATACATATTTGGTAATAGAAAAAGTTATGCACAGTGAAAAATTAACTTAGTGTGCATCCTTCACAAAAAGTGAGGCTCTTCAAAATAAAAGCATGGGGTCTGAAGCATTGTGAAAAGCTTCTTAAGAAAGTATTATGATTTCCAGGGGCGCCTGGGTGGCTTAGTCGGTTAAGCGTCCGACTTTCGCTTTGGTCATGATCTCTCGGTTCGTGGGTTTGAGCCCCGCGTCGGGCTCTGTGCTGACTGCCAGCTCTGAGCCTGGAGCCTGTTTCAGTCTGTGACTCCCTCTCTCTCTGGCCCTCCCCTGCTCACGCTGTCTCTCTCTCTCTCCTAGAAATAAAGAAATATTAAAAAAAAAAAAAAAGGCTGAAAAATGCACAGCTGAGCCCTACCTGCCACTAAGGGCTTCAATAAGCCTGTTTATGTAGGAATCCGGTACGGGGTGGCCTCCACGCTAGGCAACCGTCATGGCGCCTTCCGGTTCCAGAGAATCCCCACGGTTAACAGAAGGACCACACAGAAGTTTCAGGACTGGGGACCCTGGGGCGTCAGGGAGGAAAAAGAAAGAAACAAAACTATTAAAGCAAAGAGAGGAAATTCATTCCACACAAGTTTGCAAATCAAAATTCCAAAACGTAGGAGTATAACTTTAAACATTAGCTGACAAAATACGTGACAGATACGCTGTACAACACTGTACTTACAGCTAACAATACTGTACTCTTAAAATTTTAAGAGGGGAGAACTCCTATCAAGTGCTCTTACCAAAATAAATTAATAAATGATTTAAAATGCTTGAAATGAAAAACCTTACCATGAAATTTGGATTTTTTAAAAATGTTTTATTTCTGAGAGAGAGAGAGAAAGTATGAGCAGGGGAGGGTCAGAGAGAGAGGGAGACACAGAATCCGAAGCAGGCTCCAGGCTCTGAGCCGTCAGCAGAGAGCCCGATGTGGGGCTCGAACCCACGAACCGTGAGATCATGACCTGAGCCGAAGTCGGACGCCCAACGGACTGAGCCACCCAGGCGCCCCAACCCAGAAATAGACGGCACACAAAGAGAAAAAGGGAAAAAAAGGAGGATACTTTCAGAAATTCTCCCCAGGACACAGAGAATTCCCTCACAGAACAGGAGAGTTTTTAAAAAGCATTCTAGTTGGTCCAGTATGGATTCAGTTGATCCTTGAATTAATAATCTATAATCATCCTTCTTCAGAGCAAACAAATGCCTTAAACAGAAATGATGAAATGCTTTTTAATACATTTTTTTTGCTATGGAATGATTGTTATCAATTAATTTATATTTCATGAGAAAAGAAAAAAAAAGTGTTACATGTAGGTAAACAAACGATGATTTAGGACCTAAAATACATTCTTGAACACTTAGTGAAACATAGAATATATATGTGGGGCACAGAAAAGGGAACAAAATGTACATTTTGAACCTGTTCCTGCAAATGCCTATGCCACTTAGGCACTCGCATACATTAACCTGGAGCTGGGGAAGATTTGGGGCTTGATATGCAAATAGAGTAGAGGAGCTCCAAAGTCTGTATTTAAAGCCAGGGGACCAGGTGAAACAGCTCAGGAAGACTTGCAGAAAAGACTAAAGTAGGTCCAGATAGGAGCGCAAAGCTCTCCTATATTTAAAGTTCAAGGACAAAAGCATGGTTAAGCAAAGGAATCCTCAAGGAGCAGGTCAGTGAAGTGGAGACAAACCAGAAATGCCTTTCATTCTAGGAGACACAAAGATTATTTAAGCATTTAAGTGGGGCCCTGGGGCAGGAAGAGGAGTGTGAATAATCCCTCTAGCACAAGAAAGAGAAATGGCCTTTAGATTTGGAAATTTAAAGGTGATGGAGAGTGACTGGCATTCAGGCAGTTTAAATGTGTTGTAATAATTGAACTTAAAAGCTGAATAAGGTATAGCTTGTTGGACAAATTTGTAGGGAAAAGATAGTAACTGTGATAGCTTCCTCACTTTAAGTTTGGGGAGAGGGGAGGAAAGGATTCAACTTCCTACACAGTGACTACCTGCTTTCTCTCATGTCATGCTTTCTCAGTGGCTCAGAATACTGTAAAACCTTGGTTTGTGAGCATAATTCATTCTGGAAACATGGTTGTAAGCCAAAACACTTGTATATCAAAGTGAACTTGCCCAAAAGAAATAATGGAAACTCAGATGATTTGTTCCACAACCCCAAAAATATTCATATAAAAATGACACTACTCTAATAGAAAATAATAAAGAAAATATAAAGAAAAATAAAGGAAACCTACGTTTCCCTTTGAAAACCTTCGTGGCTGGTGTGAGGGAGACGAGAGAGGAGGGTTACTGTGTAGGACGATGTTCACTATCACTAACGGAGTCACTGCTATCTATTGGCTCAATGGAATCTTTCTCTGCAAGGGGACCACTGTATACACTCGCATGGATGTTGACCACGGTTCAGTATTAATAAACTCTTGTCATATACTGTATTTAATGTGGGTGGCAAATAAGGCAGCAGAGGAAAGGGTCTATATCTGCAGGCAGCCTGACCTAGAATGAAGCAAAGCATTTCTAAGTTTACTCTTGTATAGAAGAGCAAAGGACTGTCCAAAGGTGCTTGGAAGTGACAAAAAATATACTAATGCAATTTGTGGGCACCTTCCAATGTGCTGAAAAACTAGTGATTTCTACAAACATTTCAGCCTGAGACTGAGCATTCGAGCATGGGAGATAATCAGCCACAATCCCGCAGAGGGAGAGAGAGAGAGAGAGGAGAGCCATTGGCTCAGTTGTGATATGATGTTCCACATCATGTACTAATGCTGCAAGACATCAATCATTTATCAAGTTAAAATTTTTTTAAGTTTATTTTGAGAGAGAGAAAGAGGGAGAGAGGGCGTAAGCACACACAAGCAGGGGAGGGACAGAAAGAGAGAGAGAATCCCAAGAAGGCTCCCTACTGTCAGCGTGGAGCCTGATGTGGGGTTCGAACTCATGAATCTTGAGATTAGGACCGGAGCCAAAATCAACTCTAAAGCCTACCCAACTGAGCGCCCAGGTGCCCCTCAAGTGAACATTTTTTAGAAATGTTTGCTCATCTTGCAGAACACTTGCAGAAAAAGTTACTCACGATACAAGGTTCTACTGTAATTACTTCTTAGCACTCATCAACCACCCAAAGCCCTTCTGAGGCTTTAGCCCTTCAATTCCCCCCACTGTGCAAAATTACATCTTTGTAATGTAATAGGCGAAAATGAACCAACTTACATGTAAAATTCAAATTGAGGATCTTGGTTTTACTAATATACTAATCTGAGGAAGATCAAAGCAAAATTTTTTTCTCTTTAGGTAGCTAGACTCAGGAACAACAATTATCACATCAACTTCCCAATTGTTCTCATGCATAAAATTCATATATATCCCCGCGTTTGGTCTATCCAGGCCACTCTAACAAAATACAACAGACTGAGGGGCTTATAAAAGAAAAAAAGATGTTCATTTCTCACAGTCCCCAAGGCTGAAAATCCAAGATCAGGTCACTGGCAGCTTGGGTATCTGGTAAGGGTACCCCCTCTTAGCTTATAGTCAGCAGTCTTCTCATTGGGTCCTTGCCTGGCTAAAGGGGCAAGGAAGCTCTCTGGCTTCCTTTCATAAGGACCCTCATCTCATTTATGAGGGCTGAACTCCCCAAAACCCCACCTCCAAATACCATCACATTGGGGAGTAGGCTTCAGTGTGTAAATTTGGGGGGTCACAAACATTTAGCCTATGGGACCCCATAAAACGCTCTGCAGAATTCAACAGGATAGTTACATCCATGGAAGCATCCAAAGAGCAAATTGTTCTATGTTGCTTTTTAAAAACTATCAGTTAGCTTTCAAACCCATACTGCGAAGGTACGGAATGACTTACCATGAGTAGGGAGTGCGGTGATGAAGTGATTTTTCCAGGCACCAGAAGACTAACCTGTGGTCCTGGGACACTGAGGAGGCAGTAGCACTGTCCAGAGCAGACCGAGAGAAAATGCCTGTCAAAGCCTATTTCACGTGACAAATCTCATATTTTGCGGCAAGGAGGATATTTACCTTTGAGTAGGAGACACTCTGGATGCTCAGGCTGCAGCTTAATGTGGAAAAGTAAAGCAGTGCAAGTATAATGTTCAACATAGCATTGCATCATCTCATGCCGAATTTCTATAGGTGGCATCTCAACAGACCATGAGTAGGGCATGCGTGGCTTTCCCTCCTCCTAAGCAGTGACCATCTTTAAGGGGAAAACCTTGTATTGCAAATGCAGACTTTGGTGCTAGAAGGAACAAGTAATAACATTTCATTTTCCTCCATTTCTAATTATTTGGGCATTAAATATTCTGATATTCTTTTGCTGATAGAGAAATTAAAACCTTTTCAATTGGTATAAAATCATGACATATTTAATGCATACTTTACAAAATTTAAATGAATACTGTCTCTATTTTTTATAGCTTTTTAACGGAGAGCAATAAACATTTAACAGAAAGGTGCTCAAAACTGTAGTATACAGCCGAACAAAATTATTTCATAGTGAACATGCATAAAACACCACTGAGAAGCCTTCCTAATCTCTCCATCCAATTACCAATAACCATCCACTCTCTGTTCCTTGAGGATTTGTGTCATAATCACTTACTTTTATCATTTTGAAAACTATACATTCATCCCTCAACACTATGGTTTAGTTTGTCTTGTTTTGAACTTCCTATAAACAGACTCAGACATCTTTTAACTTCTTATGCTCAAAATTATGCTTGTTTCTCCTGTACTGTTGTTTGCAGAATGGTCAGTGTGGTTTCACTGTTGGATTATAGTCAGTTGTCTGAATATACCAGAATTTATGTAAATATTTTTCTTTTTTTTTTTTTTAATATTTTTTATTTATTTCTAGGAGAGAGAGAGAGAGACAGCGTGAGCAGGGGAGGGGCAGAGGGAGAGGGAGTCACAGACTCTGAAACAGGCTCCAGGCTCCGAGCTGGCAGTCAGCACAGAGCCCGACGCGGGGCTCGAACCCACAAACCGCGAGATCATGACCTAAGCAAAAGTCGGACGCTTAACCGACTAAGCCACCCAGGCGCCCCTATGTAAATATTTTTCTGATGATAGATATCTGGGTTGTTTAAAACTTTCAGGTATTATGATTTTCATGTTAGAAGAAGTACATATACACACATTTCTGTTGGAGATATATATATGGAATGGAAGTTTTGGTCTTAATATTTGTGTACCTTCTACTTGGCCAGATAATGCAAAACTAACTTTTTTATATAGATAGATATAAATTCTATCAATTTATAATCAAAGGTATTGTAATATGAGATTGCTTATTATTCCCTATTCTCTCAATACTTGCTCATATCAATCTTCTAATTATAACCCTTTTGGTGGACATCAATACCCACTGGAAGTTTTACTTTACATTTACCTGATCAATAATGAAATTACATACAGGATGAACAGAGGGTTAACTTGTGGCTAGCCTACGATAACTCCAGGCTTTTCTCTACGGATGCCTATGGCAATGATTTTGGGCAAAGATCAGGGTGAAGCATACTTAGCTCATGATTTATGGCACACAATTTAAAGTCAGAACCTGCTTGGAAGCACTCGACACCAAATGTGGATACGATGTTCATTAAAGATGTATAGATGGATGTTTTGTGCCTTGTTGATCTGGTTACACTGCCTGAATCCAGCTGTCTCCAGTAGCACATATAGACCTCTTGGTAAACATACTAACTTAATGGTTAGCAATTAGAAGCTGAGACCAAGCAGGGAGTTTGTGAAAGGACCCGGAGACCTGGGCCTGAAGGTCTCAGACATCTGTTGGCATTTGCTGGTGCTTTCTTTCTTCATCTATTCATTTCCTGTAGTCAAAGCTTTGTGTGGGTATACCCTATGAGTACTTTCGATGGTTTGATTCCATGTAATAACTGCAAACAATTGCGTATGTTTTAATGGCCACTTGAATAAACTATATTATAAAAAGCCTACTTAAGCCTTTTCAATTCTCCGTTGTTTTCTATGAGTTTTGCCCTGTGTTTCCCATTGGTTTCTAAGGGTTTCTCATAACTTCTGAATATAAACTCTTTATGGCTCTATATACTGCACAAATCTTCTCCTTCACTTGATTTCTCATCCTCTTAACAGTGCCTTTTAATGAAAGGAAGTAACTAATTTAGCTGTCGTTTGTGGTAGGCCGAATTCTTCCTCTGTGTGTGTGTTCGTCCAGGCTGGAAACTCAGGGACTGGCTGACCGCTAGCAAGCCAACGGGCCCTCAGTCGTGCAACCAAATCAAAGTGAAACCCACCACCACCCTGTGACCGCAGATGTGCATTCTAAGTTCTTGATGAGAACTCAGGCCGCTCGACACCTTCCTTTAAGCCTTTGAGACCCTAAACAGAGAATCCGTAGTACTGCCTCTGAATTTCTGAGCTACAGAACTGCGAGCTAATAAATGAGTGTTGTTTTCAGCTACTATGCTTGTGGTAATTTGTTAGGCAGCAATAGAAAACTAATCGATAGTTTGATGGATCAATTATTTCATTTGCCATCTTAACTCTGTGTGTTCTGTTAAAAATATCACCTTAAGTCAAAATCACAACAATAACATTCCGTATTTTTCTTGGTGTTCTATCAACTTGTTATCATGTTTCTACCCACCATCAAATTTACTCTCAGGGACTCTGGTTTCCTTGGTGGAAATTTCAAATGATTCTACAGACAATTTTTATAAGTAATAAATGATTTTAGTGAGGGCAATAGGGATGCTATTTAGAATAGGATAAAAAAATCTAATACTTTACAAATAAATATAACAAAAGATATAGAAGTTCTTTATACAGAAAAATGCAAGTCATTATTGAGAAAAATGAATCAGAAGAAATTACATAGGGGGATAGTTCACGTAACATTATTAGAATGAATTATTAACATAATGTTGTCAATTAAATCCAAAATGCTCTATCAATTCTTTGCAATGCCAGTGTAAAATTGCATTAGGTTTGTTGTTGGCGGTGGTAGTTATAGCTGTTTGTTTATATTATTTTTTAATTTATTACAAAATTTACATGGAATTAAAAATTATCGAATTTAGACAAGTCACCTTGAAGAACAAATTCTGGAGAACATGTGCTAGCAGATAAAATAATTATTGAGAGAGAGAATATACTGGGTTGGGGGTAGGGAACATGATGACAGAAATTTACTTTGGGTTCAGGCAACAAAGAGGTAAACTGTCCATAGAGGTGTGTGTGTATGTGTTTATTTTGAGAGAGAGGGAGAGAGAGACAAAGAGAATAAATGGGGGAGAGGCAGAAAGAGAGAGAAATAAAGTGAGAGAGTCCTAAGCAGGCTCGTGCTGTCAGCTTGAAGCCCGATGCAGGGTTTGAACAGATGAACTGTGAGATCATGACCTGAGCTGAAATCAAGAGTCGGATGCTCAACCGACTGAGCTACCCTGGCATCCCTGACTATACAGATTTTAAATTTTAGTTTTAATAAGTGACCAGATGTTTTTCTTTTTAATTATTATGAACATGCACTGGAAATTCTAAATAATATCAGTGATAAAGAATTTCTACCTACCGGCATGATCACTGCCAGGATTCCCCTCTTGGCATGCAAATGGGTTTATTAACAAGTAAAGTAATCGAGGCAGTAAGGTAGGCAAATACCTAATAGGATCAAACAAAAACCGAAAACAGAAATAATGAACCATAACATAGGCTTTATGACAGAGATCGCTCTGGGTGGTAGTAGTAAAGAATGATCTTTGCAATAAGTGTTATACTATGGGAAAAATAGTAAGTACACTATGGGAAAAAATTAAGGTTTGACCTTTACACCAAACAAAAAAACAAATGTAGGTAGACTGTATATCAAATCTGTTACATATATATTTATGTTAAGCGGTTGGTTTTCCAACATAACCTTTTTTAAACTTAAAACAAAATTTAAACATATGTTATTGCCCATAGTGCATCATATATCTTACGTTGAAAATGCCTTCTCCACTCAAATCTTTATGCTCTTTGGGTTTTAGATCTATAAACCACAGATATATTATGAATTTGGAAAACTTTCAGGTCTTGACCATTCTAACTACATGGTATTCTGTAATTTGAGAATTGAGTAGTTATTAACACCGAGAAGCTGAGCAGATGGATAAGACCATAGGTCAAACAAATGACAAGAAACATTAAAAGGCAGAACATTTAAGTGAAAATCTCTTTGCTTGCATGGTAATAGAATGATCCTTTTGGGTGTGATTGTAAAGTATAAGCTTTTACATTTTTGTGTCAACCCACCTCTTAAAATAACTTCTTTCTGACATATCACAAATTCATGTGTGTTAATGTTAGGCTAAGAAATATTTTGGGTCTGACATTTAAGTCTCCATTCTTAAAAATTAAAGCTTTGCAGAATCAAGAAAAATTTATTTGGAAACACCAGATGTTTGGTATTATTTAAACTCAACATCTGGATAATTGGGATTTTTTTCTTGTCATCCAAATGATTTGATGTCATGTGGTCTTCTATAAGGGTAGAAGAAGCATATTTAACAATGGGTAAAACCATATTGATAAACTAATGTCCCTATCAAGACAATAAAAATAAAGTATAACTATTTTAAAGTTTCTGTAACACAGGGGACAGAAATTTACAAAGTATTTAAATTTCCTTTTGACTTTAAAAATAGTGAAGCATTTCAGAAATGAATTAACATGGAACATATTAGCAGGACTTGCCAATGCAAAATGACTGATTAATTCATTATAGACTATGTAGCATTATTAAAATATCTGATACATAATAAATGTTCAATAACCATTTGCTGAATGAAATCAAAGCTAAATGTGACAGGATACCTTATAGGGTAGAGTAACAATTATAGAGAGCTGCATGAACACAGGATTCAAATACAATTCTATCTTATTTACTTCTCCAAGACTTAGGCACCACTGACACTTAATGACATAAATACACATATCTCCTCCTGCTTTCTTCCCATTCGATAAAAAAATGATGTTAAGTTACTCAGTCTCAAGAGCTCAGTTCTTCCATGTTCTACGAAGAGATCAAAATGGAGACTCTAATCTGTTAATAAGTTTTTTCTTTGATGCTGTTAACCAGATTGAAAACTGTTTTTTGTGTACTCTGATGGACTGTTATCCAGGACTTCTGAGAATAATTTCCTCCCTAAAATCAATGTAATAGTCCTATAGACTTGAGCCCCAATCTGATTCTTTCAGTGTCACAAGCCTACACACTCTCTTCACGATAGGGCTAGTGCCCTTTGGGACTCTTGATTTCCTTCCCGTAATGTGAGCCTCCAGACAAATTTTCCAAGCTTTGAATTCCTTAAGCAGATTTACTTTTAGAAAAAATAAGTTTTTCTTCCAGGAATCCAACAAAAGATCTACTAATTCTAAGTATTAGATTTTGTAAAAAAAAGTCCTTTAGTCTTATTAAATTTAAAACAATTTAAAACAATTAAAACAAGCAAAAACCGATTGTGTTCACTTATGATTAGCACTGAATAATGAACAGAATTGTTAAGTCACTAAATTGTACACCTGAAACTAATATAAAACACTGTATGTTAACTATACTGGCATTAAACATGTTTTATATTATAAATAAACCACTATCGTCCTATGTCTCAACATTTTCAAGAAAATGTCACCAATATTTACAATGGTAAGAAAATTTCATTAACATGTTTTTGTCTTTCGTCTATCCTACACTAAAAAATGATGCAGTTGGCCAAGTGGTGAAGGATTATAAGGAAACTGAGGCTCTAGAATGCCTGCAGTTGCAAATAATGACAACTGAAATGATCGCATTTACTTTTTTTAATCACCTTCATTTTGTTTGGTCTTTAACAACAAAATTAAGTGGAAGACTAAACTAATGATATGCATGGATCACGGAAAAAAGGGTATAAAACTTTAGATATAGATATTGCTATAAGGGTCTTAAATAGATTTAATGAAGGAATTGCCCCTAATCTCAGAATTTTAATAGAATCGGTCTTATATTTATCAAAATGTAGAAACAGGGATTCTCTGCATCTGGCAAACTATAGAATTGTAACAATTCTATATTTCATTTCTCTCTTCATATCCAATGTAAAAGCACAATTTATTTTCCTTTTGTGTGCACCGTTTATTCATTTATTATATCATTTCCCCTGACCTAGGTGGATTATGCATAGAGAAAATGAAGAGAGAAATGGAAAATAAGACAATTTAGTGAAAAAGGTATTTATTTGATGTGTAACACATGCACCAGATTTCCTTCTATTAAGATAATATCATCCTCAATATTTAATATATTCTTTGAAGGCTGAGCTAAAAATGCCCCCATAATTGAGGGAGGTTTATATTCTTATTGTTACAGGACTATGACATTCATATTTTGAGGACTGTGGAGTCAGATAGGAGACTAAACTCTATCATTAATGTACTGTAATCATCACTTTTCTTCTGTTCTTATAATTGCTTTTTGAAAAAAATGGGAATATGTGAAACTTTCAAAAAATTAATTTACACATGGCAAATACTGTATTGGGTATTAAAATATGTCACACTCATTTAAAAGTATAGGAAATTTCCATCAGCCCAATATTGACAGGTAGCTGTTAATTTCTTGCAAATTAAAAAAAAAAACAGAAATAACCAAAATCAATCCTAAAACTACTAAATATGCTGAATCAATGTGATGCCAGCCCACAAGGATGTTTTTTAATTTTTTAAACTAAATTACAAAAATAAATTTTGTTTTACTCACTTGTCATCGAAATGAAAGTGAATTAATTGTCTAACCAGTTTGTTTAAATGGTATACTGACTTATACAGATACCCATTTCTTCATTTAGTTACCTCCTGGGTGAATAAGAAAACTAATGTAACTGGTGTAGTTAAATGGCCAGACAAATCTTTCAAATTTTTGTCATATTGTTTACCAGGTATGAAATTTAAAAAGTAATTATTTTACTTTTAAAATATTGTTTTTCTGCACAGATGCTTTTCTAGCCCTAAAAACAACTGGAATAAGACAAAACCTACCTACTAATCTAAAATATGAAATGAATGTTTTTCCATTTCTGTTCATAACCTTGATAACTTCATAGAAAATGATACTGTCTTTGGAAACTTAAGTTTTTGATCTTTTTTTTCAATGATTCTTCATACAAAACAAATTCTAAATTCAAAATGCTTTGCTCGGTACCTCTGTACAACGTGTACTGTTAATCTTTGTTTTTACTTTTCATTTTGATAAATTAAAATTCTTTTTCCTTTGTCTTCTGGGAAAAAATGTACCCTATTTTGCATTTCTAGAATTTTATTAGAGCATTCCAAAAGACCTGTTAAAATGTATTTTCCAGGACCTGCCATCTAGTGCAGTTTGGATAAATCTAAAACACCACTCAGTTTACCTTTATTAAAATTTAAAAGCAAGTTCATATTATTGCCATCATGTTTCAGTGTTGTTTCTACTGAACATATGTATGCCTCTGGGATCACCTTAAGTTACAGCGAAGGTAATCTCAACACATTTTGTTTGCAATCATTTTTATCAGTTTCTTAGAAATTGGGGAGGATTTTAATGCTCAGAAAGCAATTACCTTTTAGGAAAGGAAAGAATGGAATAACATAGGACCAAAGTAGAGGTTAAAACAAAAAATCGTATGATTGCCTTGTAAGAGTTTCAAAACACTGTGTATTCTATTCTAAGGAATCTTTGGATAAAATAACATTATAACAAAAATGCAGAAATGATTTTTTCCTCTATTTCCTTAAGAAACATCTAAAATTCTGACACTGTTTTATTAGATCATTAACAACCATCAGGTTTGAGGTTGAACCTACCTTCCCATATACATGGAAGGTGCACTGAGTTTTCCTGGATGCATAGTCACAAGTGCTTGGAAGAAACATAGTGTTGCACAGGACAGCATAATTGCTCCTGGCTCAGAGGAGGTATCTACAGATACATGTATTTCACTGGCTCTGGACTTCTAACTGAAGAGAAAGGAAATGGCTTTATGCTAACACACCCATCTGTATCACAATAGTACCTTCTAATCAAAATGACGCAGAATTCCACAATTATTTCAAAACACACAAGGAAACAACCAAGTTTTATAAGAAGTATGAGATGTTCCTATCTTCTCTCTCTAATCAGTTTTATGCCATACTATTTAAATCGACTAAAGAGCAGGGGCGCCTGGGTGGCTTAGTCGGTTAAGCGTCCACTTTCGCTTAGGTCATGATCTCATGGTTTATGGGTTCGAGCCCTGCGTCGAGCTCTGTGCTGACTGCCAGCTCAGAGCCTGGAGCCTGTTTCAGTCTGTGACTCCCTCTCTCTCTGACCCTCCCCTGCTCACGCTGTCTCTCTCTCTCCCTCTCCTAGAAATAAATAAAACATTAAAAAAAAAATGGACTAAAGAGCTACAAATATTTATCTTACACTTTATAAGCCATGCTATCTTATAAGATAGGTTTATCTGAGTTTCAAGTGTAGAGAAATGCACCTTAAATACATTTATTTCTATATTTTGACCTGAAAACTAAAAGATGAAATAATGTGAAATGTAAGTTTTAAGGCTTTTTAAAAATTTTTAGTTGCAATCTTAAAGAATGAAAGGTATTTTCCACTAAGATACCTCTGGGAAATTCTATCATAAGAATTATCAACAGGAGTCATTGTACTAATGGATTTTCAACTGTATCAGGTAAAATATGGATTCTTATATAGCTTTGACGAACTTCTTTTAAATCATTAAAAATATGTGTAATTGAGTTTGTGTCTACTGTATGCCAATGTAAGTACTCAGTGTTATCAATCATTTAATGCTGTTTAATAAAAGCCAAAGATTTATCCACAAATGACACAATTATAAAACATGCTCATTTTTTTAAAATTAGAGATTTTATCTCTAGGAATGCAGTGAAAATTATAGTTTCAAGAACAAAATGGTAACAATGAAGTAAAAATATGTATATGAAATCCTTAACAGTTTACTTACTACAGAACAGAAAATACTTATGGTGAAAAAAAAATATATCAAGAAAGACTTTAGATGGCTCTTTAAACAGGAAAGGATACCTCCATGTCCCATGACTATGACAAAGGGTAGATTTTTCAAGTGTGTGCTTACTAGTTTCTAAACGGCTCTGTGCCCTGGAAAACTGGTTCTGTGGACTCAAGAGAAGCTGCCTGTCTTTGGACTTCAGACTGGCTGCTGTGGGTTAAATCAGGTGCCCCTCAATTCACCTGCCAAAGCTAATCTCCAGGGCAGTGGCATCTGGAAACAGAGCCTTGGGGAGAGAATTAATTGGGTTTAGAAGAGGCCATGAGGGTGGGGGCCTATGGGAGGATCAGAGCCCTTATAAGAAACCTAAGAAATCTTGCCGGCCGTCTCTGCCACCAGCGTGAAGGTGGCTGTCTGCAACCCCAGGAGAGAGTTCACAAGACTAAGTGACCGAGATGGCACCTTGATCTTAGACGTCCAGTCTCTAGACCCAGGAACATAGCAGGTCTCTCTGTGTAAGATGACAAAATCCTATTTTTTAAGCCATTCAGTCTGTGGAATTTTGTTACCGCAGCTTGAGCTGAGACATTGGGTTTGGCCAATGCAGGAAATGGAGGTGAGAAAATGAGGGCACACAGGCGGGAGGTTCCCATTTCTGCCCGTGCATCCTGCCTGTGTTGCACAGGGGGCTGTGTTCCTCCAGCAAAGCTAGCACATCGTGTCTAGAAGCCGCTTCCCAGGGCTGTAGCCAGGGCTGTCTGACTTCTCAGCAGCTTCTGCCTCTTTGCTTCCCAGGGCTCCAGAAGCCTCTCTGTCTCCAGTTGCTACATTCTTCACCCTCTCTTAGTTCCTGAATCCTGCCCCAACTCTGTAAATACTCCACTAATTAACCTTTCTTTGGTCATCCTTTGCCATCTGTTTCTTTGGGGCAGTGATAAACTCTAGAAACTTCAAATTAGAAAAACACCCAATGACACAATGAAATGGCTACTACAGTGTTCTCTACAAAACCATGTATTTATTTACAGAGTACTCACAGAAGCCCATGCATTTGTATGAGCATGCTTATCAAGTTTCCAAAATGTAGCGTTTCTTTAAAAAATTTTTAATGTTTATTTAGTTTTGAGAGAGACAGAGCACGAGCAGGGGAGGGACAGGGAGAGAGGGAGACACAGGATCTGAAGCAGGCCCCAGGCTCTGAGCTGTCAGCACAGAGCCCTACCCAAGGCTTAAACTCAGACACAAATGGCCACATGAGATCATAAGTTGAGCTGAGGTTGAAGACTTAACTAGTCTTGCCACCGAGGTGTCTCCAAAATGCAGTTTTACATTACATTCTACACTGCCTATTTTAAAAATGGTACATTCCACCCCCAATTCAGAAATTTAGAGTTTCCTTTTTGTCTAAAGACAAACTGAAGAATACACTATTTCATTTAAAAAAAGAGAATGAGATGAAGAGGAAGATAGCTAGTTTGCATATCCCTACTGTGCCACTAACTGCCTATGTGATTTGCAAATTTTTCATCAACTTTCTACATCCCAGGATATTATAATAATAGGTAACGTCATGGGCTGGTAGCACGCATTAAGTAAAGAGGTTAATACAAATCACTTAATGTGTACCTAGTATCAATATGTGATGTATTTCTATTTCCCACAGTCATGAAAATCCAACATTCTTTTGACCAAATATATGTAGAACTGTCAGTTGTTTAAATGTGTATTATCCAATGACCATAAAATAATAAAATATTTTTTAAACACAGGGATTCTGTGTCAAACTTAAATGTCATCTGGCTCCAGTGCTATATTTTTTTTTTTAAGAAAAAAGGATGTTTTTCAAGTCATGAAATAAATAAATAGCAAATTCATTTATCAGTTGGTCACATAACTTAAATGGATTTTAAAAGTTATTTTTTTGGTAAGTTCCGGGTAGCTTGATTAGTTGTTTTATGGTAAATTTTCTTTATTTTCTTTCTTAATTTGTGTCCCCTCAAATAATTCGATATGATACCTCTCCCCTATCAGTTACTTACACGGGTGCAGGTGTATAATGTAACACTGTACGTTGTGTACAACCATTATGTGCACATTATACACAGGCCGATACATACATACAGTGTAACTCATGGTCCCCATAGTGGGACATGCCAAAGACTAAACCCTCCAATAAAGACTACAGATGTGTTTTATTTTGTTAGGACAACATTTTTATTCCTCATTTTTCCTCACTCTTACACTAAATCCAACTCACACACCATATGCTAGTTTTCTATGGGCATTTGAAATTTGACATTTATTTTAGATTACTGTTAAAAGCTTACCTGAAAGTAATATGTAGAGTAATATTAAAACAGCCAGCAGGACCATTTGTGGAAATCTGTAAGTTAGATTATATTTTATATTACTTATTAAATGAACTAGCTTAAAACTCAGAACACTACTCGGTCTCATTTGTAATACTGAAAATGTAACCACATTTTTTTTTTTTTTTGAGGAGTTTCAACTTAATTAAGATAAAACATAAATTATTTTTCTTGATCATACTTTTTTTTTTATAATGCTGTGCCAAATTCCTTCTTCCTTTTCTTTAAAATATAATTCATAGATTGGACATCTTCTGGGTCTTTTTTGGGCTAGTCCAGTTCTGTAAATTCCAGTTAAAACTTCTAATTTTATATACAAATAAAAGTTCTATACTTCCCTTGTCCAGTGTTGGTAGACGTCTGATTTTTGCTGCTGGGAGCAGAGACAGGATTATGTGGGATGTGTTTACTTTCTTTGAATGTTCTACACATCAATTTTCAAGGACTGGATGGAAGTAGGTCTGAGGGGCAGGAGAGGCAGCAAAAAAAATCACCAAATATGCTCGATCTAGAAGTATTTCTGTATTCTTTTGTTTGGGAAGCACATTTTGGGTATATTATGTACACACCATTATTGGGGCAATGTATATTTTCACTCCACATTTTCTGTGGCTGAAGACTCCCTCAAAGAAAGATGTCTCCCTCATTCCTGTCAATGATGCTCACTCCAGCCCCTTCTGAAGCCACTCTACGGTGAGGAAACATGTCACATGGAGAGGCCATGGTAGGCACTATGGGTATCAATTCTCAATCCAGCTTTTAATTCATCCCACTGCAACTGCCACATGTGTGAATTAAGGAGCTCCCACATGACCCCAGCCCCCAACCACTGAGCCTCTGTCAGGAATTCCACATATCAGTTGTCTTGCTATGTCCCAGCTGAATTCCTAATCTCAAACTTATGAGCATAAGAAAATTCTAATACCTGCTAGAATGGCTATTATCAAAAGACAAGAGGTATCTCAACAAGGTAGCTTTAGAGGGAACATATCTTAACAAAATAAAGGCCACATATGAAAAATCCACAGGTAACGTCATAATCAATGATGAAAAATTGAGAGCTTTTAGTCTAAGATCAAGAACAAAACTTGGGGTATCTGGGTGGCTCAGTCGGTTAGGCATCTGACTTCGGCTCAGGTCATGATCTCACGGTGTGTGAGTTCAAGTCCCGCGTCAGGCTCTGTGCTGACAGCTCAGAGCTTGGAGTCTGCTTCAGATTCTGTCTCCCTCTCTCTCTGCCCCTTCCCCACTTACAGTCTGTCTGTCTGTCTCTCAAAAATAAACATTTAAAACAAAAAGAACAAAGCTCTCGCCATGTTTATTCAACATATTACTCAAAGTCCTAGCCATTGGAATCAGACAAGAAATAAAAGGTATCCAAATTGGAAAGAAAGAAGTAAAACTTTCACTACTTGCAGATGATATATAAAGAAAACTCTCAAAACTTCACTGAAAACATATTGGAACTGATAAATATGTTTAGTTAAGTCACAGGATACAAAACCAACATACAGAAATCTGTTGCCTTTCTATACACCAGAAATTAAGTAGCAGAAAAAGAAATTAGGAAAACAATCTCATTTACTATTGAACCAAAAAGAGTACAATAAGTAGGAATAAACTTAACCAAGGAGGTGAAAGATCTACTCTGAAAACTATAAAACACTGATGAAAGAAATTAAGGATGACACAAACAAATGAAAAGATATTCCATGTTCATGAATCGGAAGAGTCAATATTGTTAAAATGTCCATACTACCCAAAGCAATCAGGAGATTTAATGACATCCCTACCAAAATACCAATAATATTTTTCACAGAACTGGACAAGTAATCCTAAAATATGTACATAACCAAAGCAATTTTGAAAAAAGAAAAAGCTATAGGTGTAATAATCCCAAATTTCAAGATATACTACAAAACTGTAGTAATCAAAACAGTGTGGTACTGGTACAAAGATAGACCCATAGATGCATGGAACAGAATAGGGAGCCTGGAAATAAACCCACAGTCATAAGTGTCAATTAATCTACAACAAAGGAGGCAAAAATATACAAGAGGGAGAAGACAGTCTACACTAAGTGGTGCAGGGAAAACAGGACAGCTACACAAAAAAAGAACGGATCACTTATAGCACACCCCAGATGGATTAAAAACCTAAATGTGAGAACTGGAACAATACAACTGCTCGAAGAAAATACAGGCAGCAATCTCCTTGACATTGCCGCCCACATTTTTCTAGATATATATCTTCTGAATTAAAGGACACAAAACTGAAATAAACAAATGGGACTACAGCAAAATAAAAAGCTTTTGTTGGTCAACAAAATGAAAAGGTAACTTACTGAATGGGAGAAGGTATTTGCAAATGATATATCTAATGAGGATTTAATATCAGTATATATAAAGAGCTTATACAGCTCAACACACACACACACACACACACACACACAGTAATCCAATTTAAAAACAGCCAGGAAACTTAAATAGATAATTTTCCATAGAAGACATACAGATGGCCAATGGACACATGAAAAGATGCTGAAGATTACTAATCATCAGGAAAATCGAAATCAAAAGCACAAGGAGAGATCACTTTACCACTTTACACTTGCCAGAATGACAATTATCAAAAAGACAAGTAACATGTGTTGGTGAGGACAGGGATAGAGTAAAAGAAACCCTCCCACGCTGGTGATGAGGATGCAAACTGATGCAGCACTGTGGAAAACAGTATGGAGGATCTTCAGAAAGTTAAAAATGGAATTACCATATGATCCAGTTAATTCTGCTACTGGGTATTTACCCAAAGAAAGTGACAGTATTAATTTGAAAAGATGTATGCAGCCCTATGTCTGTTAACAGTGTTATTGACAATGGTCAAGATATGAAAGCAACCTAAGCATCCACTGATAAATGAAGAAGATGTGCTATGTATATGCACACACATGCGTGCACACATGCACGCACAAAGTGGAATATTATTCAGCTATTAAAAAAAGTGAGATACTGTCATTTGCGGCCACTGCATGGACCTAAGGGTACAATGCTAAGTGATATAAGTCAGTCAGATATGGACAAATACCATATGATTTCAATCATGTGGAATTTAAGAAACAAAACAAAGAAAAAAAGAGACAAGCAAGGAACAATACAGAGAACACACTGGTGGCTGCCACAGGGAACCCACCAAGTGCAGGTGTGTGGAGCTGGTGAGAGAGGAAAAGAGGAGGAAGAGCAGGCTGATTTTATGAGCACCGGGAATGTGCAGAACTGTTCAGTCATTACATTATACAGCTGAAACTAACACAACACTGTTTGTTAATTATACTTGAATAAAAATGAAATAAAATAAGAAAGTAACAAGTGTTAGCGAGGAGGTCGAGAAAAGGGAACGTCTGTGTGCTGTTGGTGGAGATGGAAACTGAGTATGGCCACCATGGAAATAACATAGAGGATCCTCAAAAAATTAAAAACTGAACTACCGTACCATTCAGCAGTTTCTCGTCTGGGTATTTATCTGAAGAAAGCAAAAACACTACTTTGAAAAGATATATGCATCCCCATGTTCACTGCAACATTATTTACAATAGTCTCACCACTTAAACAATTTAAGTGTCCACTGATGGAGTTAAGAAATTGAGGTAAACACACAGACCCACACACACCCCAAATGGAGTATTATTCAGATGGTAGAAAATTAAATGTTAGTGACAACATGGCAAGAAAGCAAAGCAAACAAACAAAAATAACAAGTTCAGAGAGCAGGCATAAGGTATAGGGTGGAAGAAATAAGTTAAGCGGGTCAAAAAGTACAAACTTCCATCTATAAAATACGTAAGTCATAGAAATATAATGAACGGCATGGAGACTCTAGTCAAAACACTACACTGCCTATTTGAAAGCTGCCAAGACATTAACATTTAGGAGTCCTCAAACAAGAAAAAGTTTGTATGAGTAGGGGCGCTAACTATATCATCATGGTGATCAGTTTGCCATAAGTACAAACATCCAATCACTATGCTTTACACCTGCAACTGATGCAATGCTATTTGTCAATTCCACTTCAGATTTTATAAAAGGAACACTTTTGCTTTGTGGCAATATATTTACGATGACTTCACTTCATAGGACTATAACTGAAAACAGTCCTATTAGCACCAATATTCCAGAAAAAAAGTGTACCATTTCTCTAGAGAAACCTTCCACCTTTTTGGTGTTTTGAGGGTAGCCCTTAGCAGGATAGCCTGTAGGACCAGGGGCCCAATGGCATCCGGCAGGCAAAGGACGACAGATTGTCAATTTCTGAGATGATGATCAATCTTTATGAACAGTTCTCTTGCAGGCCTCCCATTACAACTATGCTAAACTTTGGGGACAGTATGGGTTTTTGGTCAATATATCAAATCAACAAAACCTCACTTAGTAAGCCCTACAAAGATGTATGACTTTGTAGATGGCTCGTTGTAACTGTTTTGACAATGAGGTGAAAGTTATGGCAGTTGTTTTCAGCTCTGGGTCTCATCTCCAAATTCATGGCAATAAAACAAGATGCTGTCACAATATTCTTTAAATATGATATATATATATATATGTATATCATTCCAAATATATGTATATGTATCACAATATATGTGACATATATATTGTATAAAATATAATTTACTAAATATATATTTTAAAACATGTTTCACAATATTTATTACATATATGTAAATACATTATAAAATATTTATTCTCTATATAACCTATATATAATATATAGAGTATAAACATAATTAAAATAAATATGATATTAAAATATATCAATTATATTTTATATATGATATATACAATTGCATACATTAATTATAAAAGGATTCATCAAATGAAAAAATATTTCAAATATTAAACCAGAGGTATTTGGTTAATTTACACAAAAAAGTCAATTCCAAAGGAATATACTGAGAGCATCCAAGGAAACTTCACATCCTCTGTCAAGTTCTTAATAATTAGTTTCTTGATCAGATGATACTTTATATAATAGTTTGAATTAAAAAACATAAGAAATTATGACAACAAGAGGTCTTATGTCCTGCTTGGGCATATCAGACTCTTTTACTTCATATAATATTTGAAATAGCTTTGTTAATCAAGGAATATTCAGGAACACTGAAAGAGATGTAGACACATATCTAATTTGCAATATGTTATTAAGCAAATATTCACTGAACAGCTGCTAGGAGTTCCTATTACTTTAAGTATTTGGCACAGAGCATGAGCAAAATAGAATAAAAAACAAATCTTGCTTTCATGGACTTTAAATCTAAGAGAGGAATACAGAAAACAAATAAGAGACAGAGTGGTTATTTGCTGGTAGGTGCTAAAGATAACTTCGAGTCAGGAAGGAGGGATGAGTGGTTTTGGTGGAAATATTTGAAAATGTAAATTTTCCGTTCAAGGAAGTCCCCACTCCCAAGGGGACTTCATCAGAGACTCCTGGGATGTGAGAGGGAAAGCCATTTGTCTATTAAGACAAGTACGTTTAGGCAGAAGGAACAGCAAAGACAAAGTCCCAGGGCTGAGTTCACCTGATGGCCATTATAAATAGTTTAAGGTAGGGTAGAGAGACTCTGAGAACATTTTGAATGCATCAGCATTTACTTTCAGACAGGAAACCACTGGAATGTTGGGAGCAAAGAAATGAGGGTATCTGTTTTAGGTTTTCAAAAGGTACTGTAGCTTGCTTTTTTAAAAAATATTCTACATGCTCAAGGGTGGAAGTAGGCAAACCACTTAGGAGATAATTCCTACAAATTAATTGAAAGGCGTTGAGGTTTACAAAGGGTTTGAAGGTGGAGTTGGTAAGAAATGGTTATAAATCACTCATGCCACTACGAGTTTGGGGTCTAAGAAACTACAGGAAGGAAATGACATTTACTAAGACAGGGAAGACTGAGGAAGGACAGAGTTTCTAAGGAAGAGCAATAGTTTGGATTTTGGAAGTGCTAAATTTGCTTAATACCTGCATACAGACAGATGTGCGCTTGGCAGTTGCATATAACAATGTTTAGTTCAGTAGTCACTGAGACACGTATGTGGAAATAATTTATAAATTATTTAAAGATAAGGCATTAGGTGAGATGACTCTACTCAAAAAAAAAAAAGAATATAAAATGAAACAACTTCAAGGACACCCTCTACATTCCTACATAAAAATCTAGAAATGAGTAAGAAGCAGAAAAAAGGAAGGAAGGAAGGAAAGAAGGAAGGGAGGAGGAGAGGAAGAACGACAGAGAAGCAGCAAACCACAAGAAAGAAGGAAAACCACAGGAATATTGTGTCCTAGACAACAAAGTGTCTTCTCCAGGAAAGAGTTTAGAAGAGATGTGCAGGCAGCTCTTGCAAGGCAGTGTAAGTGTTCTGGCACAGGATTCACCAATGTCAAATGCATGGGTGTTGCAATAAGGTGCAGACTGTGAGCTGATCTTTAGCAACATGAAGTTGTAGTGGTTAGTGATTACGGTAACTGAAGTTTTCGGTAAGTACATAGAAACTGGGTGTAAGCCTTTTTTTTTTTTTTTTTTTTTTTTCCCCCTGAAGGAAATTGGTAAATAGAGAATCTCAAAACACCGAGTCTCTACAATCCTTTCCAGGAATTCTGATGTAAAAACAGGAAGAGAAATAGACTGGTAATCTGAGGACTCTATCCAGTAGAGAAAAGAATCATCTTATCTATATAAATTGATGACAAAATCACTTACAGAGGGGGCAGTTAATACAGGCTGGAGGAGGCAGGCTGGAGGATGAATTCTCAGATGGAAAAAAAATTGGAAAGGTGGTGAGGTTGTATTTAGATATGAATATGGTAGGTCCGACCGTCAGCAGGCTCAGGACCCAATTAGAGCCAGTTTTTTGGTTTGAGTTCAAAGACAAGAAAAGCCTAATGTCTCAGTTCAAATAGTGTAGCAGGAAGAATTCCCTCTTCCTCAGTCTTTGTTTACTATTCAGGTTTTCAACTGATTGGATGAGGCCCAGAAATATTAGGGAGGGCGATGTGCTTTACTCAGAGTCCTGATTCAAACTTTCATCTCATCCAGGGATACCCTCACAGACACCCAGAATAATGTTTGGCCAAATGCCTAGGCATCCCATGGCCCAGTCAAGCTGGCATGTAAAATCAACCAACCCATGTGGATAGAGTAGCTTATATTTATTTGAAAGAGAGACAAAGAGAGCACAAGTGGTGGGGAGGGTAGAGAGAGGGAAAGACAGAACCCCAAGCAGGCTCTGTGGCATCAGTGCAGAGCCTGATGCAGGGCTTGAACTCATAAACTGTGACATCATTACCTGAGCTGAGACAGAGTCAGCACTTGAATGAGCCACCCAGGCGTCCCCAGACTATCCTTTAGAAGTTCTTCCTGATTGCTTCCATTTTATATATTACATAGGTTATCACAGAGTGATGATGATGGTAGTGTTTAAATTTTGAGGAGAAGGGAAAGTGTGAAAAAAATAATCTACAGGAGAAAAAGAGTAAATTGTCTAGGGAACCGTACATTCACTGCCACCCATTATTAGAGTCACACTCATGTCTGTGGCTTAGAATTTATATTAAGCTTAGTTAGGAAAATTGTCAAGTTTTTACCAGAGCATATAGCCTCACTGTGGCAAGCCCGGAGTATGTGGTGAGTTGGATTCATTCAGGATTGGAACCATGCTAGTAGTGCATGGAAAGAAAAACAGAGGGGCAAGAGAATTGAAGAATGGTACAAGAGGTGCAGATAGTGATATCTCATAAAATCCAACCCCTTAGGTGGAAAATAAAAAGATAATACACAGGGAAATGGTTGGGAGATCCATGATGTTCTTTTGAGGTTGAAGGACAATTGATATCAGTGTATTCCAGGGAATTGACTGGAAAATAAGGGTTAGTGGCTGAAAACTGGGATGCCTGAAGTTGATATACTAAGAGGAGTTGTGATGATCAGTGATGAGGGAGACATGGTCACGGACTGAAACCTGAGTTGAGTGGAGAGTAAAGTTATTAGTAGAAATGAGCCCCAGAACTGTGAAGTCATGATATTGAAAGAACATACTACTTGGGCACAAAACCATTATACATTATGAAAGAATTATAAAGTTAGTGAGAACAATCCTGGAGTTAGAATCTTTTATGAATGAATGGGGATAATGGAGTTTTGCAAGTAAGTGCAGCAAGGAGATGCAGTAAGATATGTAATTGTTGGGATGGATTTGAAGATCTGGGGCAAACAATGAAACCTGCAAGGATATCAAAAACTTTATCTACAGGCCCAGCAGCGTGCAGGGTATGTGAAATAAAGCACACATTATTTAGGGTTGCTGCAACAAAATGGACCTTGGGGAGAGAAGTTTCTGGTAGAGAAGGAAAGTGAAGGAAAAGGCAGATAAAGGGGTTTGAAATCAGAGGGCATTTGTTGATGACTGGCTGTGAGTTTCAGGGGCCTAATGAAAGATTTTGGAATTTGGGAAGGATTTGAAGTAATATAAGAAAAGGAAGATATAATTTCGTCTTGATGTGAGTCCCAGAATTGAGAGATTACCCAGGGTACTTGGCTAGTTGTACTGAACTCACACAAAAAAAGACAAAAGATGTACTCTCATAAATTCTGAAGGTTTCAAGATATATGGTGGCACTTAGGATTTAAATGTGCGCTGTCAGCAGAGTGGTAGTTGTATTCTGAAAATCATGTAAAGATTTTAGACTCAATATTCAGTCCTCCAAATGGTAATATGGATGCTGTGTGAAGATAAATCCCTCACTGCTCAGAACTCTGTTGGGTCTATGACTTTTCACTCCTGCTGATGGTTGAGTGGAAATTAAGGGAAATGGCTGCCTTACCTGGAGCACATGCAGTTCTGTGGCTCCCTCTTTATCCTGTTCTGAGCTCCGAGGTCAAGAACTTGAGTTTTTTTCTGAATAGTTGGTAATTAATCATGCACAGATCAATCTGATGGACCAGGGTTTTCTAAAAAGGATTCATTTTGGAAGGGGGCAAACGGGATTATGAAACAAAGTTATCATGGATGAAAATTTATGTCAGCACAAGACAAACTGAACATCAGTCCAGAATACTGGTCAGTGGCCACATGAGGAATGTGAAGCTATCTTTAAGCACACTTTGACCTCCAAATCTCAATTCTTTCCCCACCTCCTCCTGATCCATTTTGGAGAAGAGAAAGGTTTTTTTAAAGAGAATAACTGTGGTACTTAGTGACAGTCTATAAACTCTATTTTGAATTTTTTTAAAAATGTTTTATTTCTTTCTAGGAGACAGAGAGAGAGAGAGAGACAGCGTGAGCAGGGGAGGGTCAGAGAGAGAGGGAGTCACAGACTGAAACAGGCTCCAGGCTCTCAGCTGGCCGTCAGCACAGAGCCTGACGAGGAGCCCAAACCCATGAACCGCGGGATCATGGCCTAAGAGAAAGTCAGACGCTTAACCGACTAAGCCACCCAGGCGCCCCTATAAACTCTATTTTGAAAACACATTCTCCGAGGTCTAGAAAAGTACAGAAAAGCACTGGGCATGATTGGTCTTCCTGAGGTGGGCACCAGCCGCAATAGCTACCCATGAATATATTTAAGAATGGAATTTTGGGAAATATCAGCAATGTGACTGGTAGTACAGAGTTGGGTTCAGTGGTGATGATATTAATCATCCAGCCCCAAGGGGCTGGAGGCTGGTTGAGAAGCTAAGGAGAAAAATCCTTTGAGTTGGGGCGCCTGGGTGGCTCAGTCAATAGGGTGTCCGACTGGCTCAGGTCATGATCTCACAGTTCATGAGTTCGAGCCCCATATTGGGCTCTGCACTGACAGCTCAGAGCTTGGAGCCTGCTTTGGATTCTGTGTCTCCCTCACTTTCTGCCCCTGACCCTCTCATGCTCTGTCTCTCTCTGTCTCTCAAAAATAAATAAACATAAAAAAAAATAAGTTCTCATCAGAAGAATCCTGTGAGAAGATCATATCATTTAAGTGGGTGGGAGCTCAAGCTTTTGTTTTTAATTTTTTTAAAAAAATATTTATTTATTTATTCATTTTGAAATAGAGTGTGTGTGTATGCATGTGAAAGAGGCAGAGAGACAGAGAGAATCCCAAGCAGGCTCTAAACTGTCAGCATGGAGCCTGATGTGGGGCTCAGTCCCACAAACTGGGAGATCATGACCTGTACCAAAATCAAGGGTCAGACACTTACCCGCTGAGCCACCTAGACATCCCAGAGCTCCAAGCCTTCAGATGTATGAACTGTTACAGATGTGACACACACACACACCCAGATAACCAATCAAAGAGGTGTTCCCAAAAAGAGGCAGACACACAGATAGATTAGCTGTCCTCGACTTCAGTCTAATTAAAGACTTTAAAGTCCAACATATTAGTGAGAACTAATGAGCTGGTGACTTATAATGGCACACATATTAAGGTACACCAAATATTGAAATTAGCTTGATTATCTCATGATTAGACATTGTTACTAACTAATGTTTTGGAAAATCAGAAAATCGGTTAATAGAAGGTATCTTTCCAGAATTCCCCTTTTGCTTTAGTACTAACCTCCTCTTTTAAATTTTTCCAAGGATTGTACTTTTGGGGCACTCCATCGGCTTCCCCACTTTAACTAATGTAAGGCTGCTCTTCTCATATCTGAATCTGGGCCATCTGGGCCTCTGTATGATAAATAGCATAAAATCTGCTTCTTTCAGTAAACAATCCAACTTTCTTTCAATTGACTTGAACCTCGATTCACTTACTTCCTTTGCCTTCTACCCAGCCAGCACTTTCTGGGTTTTGAGTATAGGGTGTTATTTAATTCAACATCTCTTAGAGGGGGAAAGAATGTGACTGTGTATGTCTCAGCACTCACACCCCACAGACAGGTATTTCTGGCTTCTGTAACAGTTTTAGGAGATTATTCATGGTCAGGGGTCTTCTCTTTATGTTATTTTTCAAGGACCCGGACTTCCTTTATATAAACCCATCATCTGTGAGTGCCTCGTTATTGAATGCTTTTAAGAGGCAAAGTGGCAGAAGAGCTTGGGCAGGCATTCTTGCATCTTAAAATTGAAAAGCATACATTAGTTTTGAAGAAATTGGTCATATCACCACAACTAGCTACAAAAAGCAGGACTCGTGCTTGGGAAGCTACTTTCCAGCAACTCTTCTCCAGAATACAAAAGGTGAAAATGAAATCTGGTGGACTAGCTCAATAGAGGCCATCCTTCTGGCTGGCAGAAATCTGTATCCACTCCTATTTCCACACAAAGAACATTCTAGCCTCCTCAGGGATGTAACCAAAAATCTATCCAATCACTTCATACACAGCCAAGTCCAGGATCTCAGGGTAATGCACAGACTTTTCCACAGAACCCAGAAATGGCTCCTTAGGGTGTTGCCACTAAATAAAAAGCAAAGCTGCCTGACAGTTTACGGAGAGAAACTGCCCCGAGTAGGAGCCATCCCAGGTACTCAGGACTTCTGTCACACGCTGCATCCTGACTAAGTGCTCAGGGACCCAGCAGGTGTGGACGTCAGCGCCGGGGAGGGCGGAAGGTCTTCTCAGATTAAGAACCAGACCGGGCCCCAGGTAGTTCCGGGGCCTGGGCCTGAACAGCATTATAATGGAGCAAATGCTGGTCTCCAGGGCCCAAAGTGCCTATCTTCCCTTTCCTGGGAGGAGGAGCACCACCCCACGAGCTGGAGAGAGCGGGGCCCTGTGCTCACACATGCGTCACAGGTCACTGTCTCAGTAGCAATCCTGTGATTTGGGGAGTACAGCCCTCCCGTGGCGCCCAAGCCTTGCGCAGGCAGCACGGAGCACGGCGGCTGACGGGTGACGCACTTAAGACGTCAGGACTCGGTCAGAGCTGGGGGTGTGCCGTCCCCGGCCGCACCCAGTTTGCATGCACTGCAGGAGACCACTCTGCAATCTGTTATTCCTTACTTCCCACATATGTGATTAGGGAGCCACTAGGTTATACATCATCACATGATTGCCTGTGGAAAACGTGAACAAACTTGCAGAACAGACATATGGGGGACAGCAAGATTTATGATATTTGAAGCCTTTGTTTTGGTTCTGAGCTGCTGACAGGTATGTTACTGAAAGACATGGATGAGAATTATATTTAATATGAGTAACGTAATTCTCCAGAGGGATGTATAGACTCAAGGAAATTTTTTATAGGTGGAAAAGTCATGGTATTAAATCTTAAAGTAGCTTAATGCAAATAAAACTTTTCAAAACACAGTAGTTCTAAGATAAGGACAAAGGAGTTTTTGTTGTTGATAAAAAGTACAATGCCTACTGTTTTATATAATGTAGGGAATTAAGTTATTAAGTGCTTAAGCTAGGTTTTAATAGTTTTTATACCATGCTGAGTTACTACTGACCAAATGGAAAAATTTTTAAAAATTAACTAAAGGTATGATTATAAATTATCTGTTAAGGTTTTTGGTACAATCTGCTATTCTGTGTGTGTGTATATATGTATGTATACATATATACGCATACACATATATTATTGTATATACAATATATAATATTGTATATATTCTGTATATTTATATATACATACATTTATATTATTGAAATATATTTGTGGGGTTTGTGTCTTTTTTAATATGTGATACTATCTGAAGTTTGTGGGAATATACTTCAAAGGAAGACGGAGCAAGAATTCTAAATGTGCGAGGATATGCTATTTAGGGTGTGAACTAGCTGTGAATTTCTTATCTTGTTCAGATTAGAGGTAAGGATATAGTCTCTAATAACCAACTTATATTTTATAAATAATAGACTAATGCCAGAGTAAGAACAAATAGCTATATAATTATATATATCAGCAAATTAGATAGTGTTATGAATAAAAAGAGTAAAATCATAAAGTTATGCTTCTGGTTATATTCACATAGGTATAGATTTAATATAAACATGATCTTTAAAAATTTTGTTTATGTGTAATAAAATGGAAATTCTTTCAAATGAGTTAGAAAAAGATTATTTTCTATAATTTTACTAAGAAGAAGTTCAGGCACACCCAGGTGGTTCAGTGGGTAAAGCGTCTGACTCTTGATTTCGGCTGAGGTCATGATCTCACAGTTCATGAAATCTAGCCCCATGTTGGGCTCTGCGCTGACAGTGCAGATTGGGATTCTCTATCTCCGTCTCTCGCTCTGCCTCTCAAAATAAATAAGCTTAAAAAAATAAGATTGGAATCCTTTTTATTCTTTATTTGGGTGAATTTGACTTTATTTTTAAAAATTCAAGTATTAAATATGTATTCTACCAGTTAACTTAGGAAGTTTCAACAATAACATTTTTTAAAAATTCAGAGGTAGTGGATGGCTTGATGTCATTGTTAAATTACAGATTTGAGCAAATTATTAGTTTGATAAGCAGAACTCCGAAAGCCTGAGCTATTTTAATATAGTTTAAAAAATATCAACTAGACTAAGCCTAGAGAAGACCCGTAGACTTTTATTTCTAGTTATATTTACAGTTGGTATTAATCCAATTGTATCGATCATATTTTATTATATAATAAATGAGATTTCATTAAACTCTCAATTTGTGTTTAATGCTATTCTTATTTTCATTTCCTATACAGTAGTGATGGATTTTATTTACCATTTTTTCACTGATTATATTGATTAGATATATTTTTCCTTATCATAGGAGATGTGATGATAAAAGCAAAATGAGCTGTGGGTTTGAGAAATAAACCCTAAGGCACCTGAGGGATGTGACACACAGTTGGAGTTCACTGTGTTCTTGGCCTTTAATTTTTATGAGATTGCCTTTGTTTGAGGTTAAGTCTCTAAGATCTGGCAGTGAAGAAGATTGGTGAGTTATTAAACATCAAAGATCTTACAGGGGAAGAAAAACATCAGCTTCAGCTTTACAAATATTTAAAATGTAAGTTAGCTCTGAGGAATTTAATGAACATGCATTCTCTGATTTTTTCTAATTTGATCATCATAAACTCATTAAAATTTAGTTTTCCTGTTTTTATTCAATTGTGTAAGTTACATCACAAGTGCATTTGAGACTTTTACCAGTTTTTGTTTATCTGAACAGTTAAAGGACATCAATCACGAAATCTTCTTTCCACGGCTAGTTAAGTTCTCACGGAAGTATGAAAAAGCCATATAGCGAACACCTTAGAATTTATCTAAGTAGTTATCTTTAGTACTAGTAGTTATGTTTAAGGTAGATTTGGACTCTGTTCAATTGTTACTTTTAATTAATTCTGAATTCTTCACTGCCCTTTCCCAGAACCATCTTAAGTCCTTCCTGTTTGCCACACTATCATTTACATGTTTAAGGGTTTTAAGACATGCAGGTAGAAATATCAAAGATAGAATTGATTAGAATTGACCTGAGTCATGCAGGAAGTTTGCCAGCAAGAGTGAGCTTTAAATTCTTCGATAATGCTCACATTCAAGTCTGGAGAAAGGCTTTCGTAGAATGAGTTCATCTAGGCTTATCTTGCTAAGTGGACAGAAAGAAAAGACGAGAGAGGCAGGAAGGCTAGGTTATTGGCAAAACGTTTGGTAAAGTAGGATAATGTAATCTAGGCTGGATAAGAGGGAGTGAACAACTAAAAGAAGTTTAATAAATGGAAAATGTTTACAAGTCAAAAAACTAAAGCTTCTATTTGAGTAAGTTCCTACTCACTGTGGGCCTAGCAAGGGTAGAACGATTTGCTTTTGAATGGAGAAAACATAAAATCACACCTAAGGAGGGGAGGATGGATTCAGATGTTTCATAGGGGAAAGTGATTCAGGACCCTCATCAGAGTGTCATGGGGAGAGGTTCTCAGTTTTCCAAAGGTACAACCATTTCATTCATTCATTCATTCATTCATTCATTCATTCACCATGTCATACAATAGTGTATCAGGCACTAGTGCTAGAAATTCTTTAGTGAATAAAACATGCACAATTCTCTGCCGTCAAGTGACTCACATTTCAATTGTGAAAGGTAGAAAAAGAGACCTTACTGAAAAATGAGTAAGTACAATTATAGCAAGCTGGAGGATGGCACTGGCCATGAGGGAAATGGTGCACACAGGTTAGAGGACAAGGTGTGTGCACAAGAAATTTGAAAGAGGGACATGAGGTCTTCGGAAGAAGGAATCATATGTGTAAGGTGAAGGAGGTTAGGGAAACACAATGGAATCCTTGAGGAAAGAAACACACACAGGAGTAAAGGTAAGCACATTGTGGAGGGGCAGCAAGGAGACCACTGTATCTGGAGCAGAGGGAGCCAGGGGGTGACTGAATGAAATGAGGGCAGAGAGGCACCAGGGAGGGACTTCCTGTAACATTGGAAGCCAATGTTCTAGGCAGAATGATTGGTTGATGATAAATAAAATGTCGGGTTCTAGATGAAGGGTTCTGTTTGAAGGGTGTCACCGTGCCGGCCAGACTGAGAACGGATGGAAGGCTACCATCTGCAGAAGCAGGGGGAGAAGTTAGTTACGGGGTCATTACAAGAATCTGACCAGATGCCAACAGTGATGTGCACCTTAGCAGTTGCATTGGAGATGGAGAGAGGCCATCAGAGACCAGATATACTTGCAGGAAGAATCCAGTCGTGGAATACAAGATATACTGATACGAACACATCTTAGGGAGAGGCAGCTATAGGGATGAAGATTGGAGATTCATTTCTTCTTCGTTGCCGTAGTGGCATAGACTATTACTTTTAGGTTATTCAATATATGTTTCAAAAGGCATTTGAGAAAAAGGAACCCCGGCTCTTTTACTCACTTTATTTGGCTCTTCTAAGAACTACTGTGATATAATATGCAATGTTTTCAATAAATGCTGAACAGGAATAGAATTTACTTTTATTGGGTCTAGGCAGAATGATTGGTTGATGGTAAATAAAAAGGATTGGTCTTGTTATTTTCAAAGCGGTATTTAACAGTATGACAATATTTCACAGCATAAATAATTACCATGGCAGCACAGTTTGGATAATGAGCAGCAAGCAAAACATGAATGAGATGAGGCAAGATCATGCTGATGCTGATTTATTTCTTTAAAGCTTTTAATTCTGCATGAGTCCATAATTTAAATATTATTCTCTAAGATGTGTACTTCATTTAAAAAGGTAATCCAGTATATTTTACCTCTCTACCAGGTCTTGGAAAGTGGTTGTGCTAAATGCTATTTGGAAAAAGTTATCAATTATATATTAAGAAAATATAATGACATGCATTCAAATATTTAAAACCATCCATAAATTGCCGAAGTTTTAAATTGTTTGTAGAATGAAGTTAGTTGTTATCTGTTCTGTATTTTAAATACATAAAACTTTCCTAAATGGAAATGGTTTACATCAACTAGATATATAAAATATAAGTTCTATTCTCCTTCTTATGTTCTGTGAACTTAACTTATTCTTCCATCAAGCAAATGAAAACACAGAATCTAAAGAAATAAAGTTTAGGATTCAGTGATGCTAAGATAGTATTTGGTATTTCTAGTTTCTCCGTTATATAACCTCCTTCAAAAGCACTGAATTCTTTGAATAGAAAAAAATATTTTCACATCATAATCACTTCCATCATATGTAAAATTTATCTAATTTAAAGAATAATTATTCTAAGGTCAAGTCGAGGATAATGGCAATTTCACATCCCATAACTTTTAAAGCACCCCTTTATCAGGTCATCTTGTAACAGACAACAATTGTAATTTTACACAGAGAGAAAGAATTACTTAAAATAACTCAGAGTTTCTGAAAAAGAACTGTAAATGTGATCTACACTATGTTGATGACCTAGCAGAGACTAGTACTTGCTCACTGGGATGCAGTTTGGGATAAGTTTATAGTCCCTCCATGAAACCTTAAGGATTCATTGTTCTTAGATGGTCTAGTTGTCTGAGGCCTTCCAGAAAAACCAATCTATCTAGAGGTACGTATATATCCATCTACATATTTATAAAATCCATAAATTTATAGATCTATCTAGAGATAGACATTCAGTGAAATTTGTGACATTCAATAATTGTCCACTATATGCTAGACTCTGGTTTGAAAATAAACCCATGGTTATATGGTCAATTAATCTGGGCAGCTACATAGAAAGGAATAAAACTGGACCAATTTCTCACACCATACACAAAAATAAACTCAAAATGGATTAAAGACCTAAATGTGAGACTTGAAACCATAAATTCCTAGAAGAGAGCATAGGCAGTAATTTCTCTGACATCAACTATATCAACATTTTTCTAGATATGTTTCCTGAGGCAAGAGAAATGAAAGCAAAAATAAACTATTGGAATATACCCAAATGAAAAGCTTTTGCACAGTCAAGGAAACCATCCAAAAAAAAAAAAAAAAAAAAAAAAAAAAAGGCAACCTACTGAATGGGAGAAGATATTGACCAATGATATCTCATAAGAGTTTAATATCCAAATTATATAAATAGCTTATAATGCTCAACAGAAAAAAAACAACAACAAAAAATAATCTGATTAAAAATGGGCAGAGGACCTGAACAAACATTTTTCCAAAGAAGACACACAGATGACAACAGACACATGAAAAGATGCCCAACATCCCTCATCATCAGGGAAATGTGAACTAAAACCTCAGTGAGATAGAACTGCACACCTGTCAGAATGACTAAGATCAAAAATACAAGAAACAACAAGTGTTCGTGAGGATATAGAGATAAAGGAACCCTCACACACTGGTGATGGAAGTGTAAATTGGCACAGCCACTGTGGAAAATAGTATGGAAGTTCCTTAAAGAATTAAAAATAGAAATACCATAGATCTAGTAATTCTACTACTGAGTAAACTCTACTACCCTTCAAAAAACCTCGCCTACCTATTGGAGACAAAAAGACTAATTTGAAAAGCACCCCTGTGTGTCATGCAGCATAATTTATCATAGATGAGATATGGAAGTGACCTAAATGTCCATGGATAGAGGAATGGTTGAAGGAAAATGTGGTGTATATGTGGGGGTGTATATGCATGTATATGTGTGTGTATCTATGTGCATACATATACACACCTATACACAATGGAATATTACTCAGTCATAATACTTATAAAAAATAATGAGTCTTGCCATTTGCAACATGGATGGACTGGAGGGTATTATGCTAAGTTAAATAAGTCAGTTTAAGACCAATACCATGTAACTTCATTTTATGTGGTATCTTAAACACAAAACAAATGAAAAAGCAATTTAAAAAAACCTCAGAAACAGACTCATAAATCCAGAGAACAAACTGGTAATTGCCAGAGCTAAGAGAGAAGTGGGGAAATGGGCAAAATGGGTGAAGGGGAGTCGCAGACACAGGCGTCCAGCCAGGGTATGTATAAGTCACATCAATGAAAGGTACTGCATAAGGCATATCGTCTACCGTATGTAATAGCATTATATGGTGACAGATGGAAGGTATACTTGTGACGATAGCATAATATATAGAGATGTAGAATCACTATGTTGTACCCCTGAAACTAATGTAACATATGTCAAACGTACTTCCTTAAACAAAATGAAGATATGGGGTAGAGATCATTTCAACTTGTCACTGAAACGTAGCATTATCCTGTAACACTGTATATATATATATATATATATATTAATAATAATAGTAAACCATGCATTTAGTAAAAATATATACCATATATACCAGTTACCATATAATCCAGTAACTCTATCTCAAGGTATTTATGTAGAAGAGATGAAGAGGATTTTGACAATATATAGGCATCATCAGTATTTACTGCAACATCTCTCACAATAGCCGAAATATGGAAACAACCCAAATGTCTATCAACAGATGAATGGGTAAAAAAGATTTGGTATATACACGATGGAATATTACTTAGCCATGAAGAAGGAAGATAGTCTTCCATTTGCCAAAGCAAGAAAGTAATTTGAGAACATTATGCTAAGTGAGGTAAATCAGACAGAGAAAGGTAAGTACTCTGTGATTACTTATATGTGGAATCTAAAAAAGTTAAATCTATAAAAAACAGGTTGGGTTGGATAACAAGAGTGAGGGTGTTTAAAGGTACAGACTTGTAGTAAGTGGTAAATAAGCCATAGAGATCTAATGGCCAACATAATGAATATAGACAATAATATTATACTAAAATCATGTAATGTGATAAATCTTGCCACACCAGCAATCATATAATAGAATATAAATATGTCAAAGTAACATGCTATACAGCTTAAACTGTCAAATTTAGTAATTAAAAAAGAAAATATCTACCAGTATTATGTCTTTTTTATAAGTTTATGTCTCCCATCTTTCAGTGGCCCTGCAGGTATGCCTACCTAAAAATAGTAATCAAAGTCATCAATAATTCCTGGAAGAAGACACTCAGAATCATTTCATCGAAGCTCACCACCTAGTTTGGATTTTCTTGGTGCTGGAGAAGCAATACTGCTCCCCAAATAATCCTAGTCTTTCCGCAGCATTTCTCAGACTGCTTGTGGTTAAGCAAATACACCTGGTAAAGGTGTGTGACGAAGTGTGGCCAGTGGGCCATGGACAAATCTGATGCATGTCTGAGCCAGGTCAAAACCTCACAGAACAGGTCTGAGTTCTTGGTATCAGCCTACCCTCTTTCAAGTTCAGGCTGGGGAGTCAGATCTTGGAAATAACCACGAATGCTGAATAACTACATAAAGGATACACGCTCTGGAAAACCGAACCTCCAATGGACTGTGCTTCAATGAGAAAAATCCCATTTGTAGGATTCAGGTCCTAGTTTCCCCCTTAAATTCTGTCAGTATCAGCCCAGGCTAACCTGCCTGATTTCCTTTCCCATATCGATTTTAAGGTTGTAACTAACAGAATATTAATTGTGGGGTATCTCACCTCTCATCTTTGGCAGATTTGTATCAAATATAATTTTTTTCCTCGTGACTATGTGTCAGGACTTTTTTTTAATTTAAATTCCAGTTAGTTAACATACAGTGCAATATTAGTTTCAGGCATAGAATTTAGTGGTTCAACACTTCATACATGGCCTGGGGGTCATCACAGCAACTACACTCCTTAATCCCCATTACCAGTTACCCCCATTCCCTCCTCCCCCCCACCTTCTCCTTGGGAACCATCAGTGTGTTCTCTGTAGTTAGGAGTTCGTTTGTTGGTTTGCCTCTCTTTTTCTTTCCCCCTGTGTTCATTTGTTTCTTAAATTGTCAGGACTTATCTTTAAACCAGTCTATACCACCTAATTCCACTTGCTTAATGGACTTAAGTATATTCAGGATTTATAGTCTTTCTTATAGCACTTATAGTTTATAAACTTACAGTTTATTTTCTGAGGATGGTGTTAATATCGGCTTGTATTTTCCACTTTTTAATGAATGATGTATTAGCAGTTTTTTTTTTTAAATTCCAGATTTAATAGGTAGCATCTACACACACTACAGATATGATTCCACAATGGGATGGTTTATATCCTCTGATTTGTCATTACTTTGTAAGGAAATTGTCTTTTGACTAAGCTGTTTTTTCAACTGTTCTTAATGTTTATTCATTTTTGGGAGAGAAAGAAAGAGAGAGAATGAATGAGTCTGGAAGGGACAGAGAGGGGGGGGGACACAGAATCTGAAGCAGCTCCAGGCTCAAAGCTGTCAGCACAGAGCCTGATGAGGGGCTCTAACCCACGAACCACAGGATAATGTCCTGAGTCGAAGTTGGAGGCTTAACCTACTAAGCCACTCAGGTGCCCCAAGTGTAGCTGTTTTTATAATATAATCCTTGACTTTTATTCTGTAGGTTTAATACAATATGTCTCCTTGCAAATTTATTTTGATTTGTGGCATTTTTTTTATTTTCCAAATTTGAAGGTTAATTTTTAAAATTATTTCTGATAAATTGTTAAATGTTATTAAATACAGATTCTTACCTGGCATTTCTCTCTGGCCCTTGTGAAGTAAATTCATATATAGATTCTTTATTCTTTTTTTTAAGTTATTTTTTTATTTTTTTGAGTAGGCATGATGCCAACCCAAGGTTTGAACTCACTTCCCTATGATCAAGAGTCTCATACTCGGCAGACTGAGTCCTCCAGGCACCCCCATATTCTATATTTTTATTCTAGTTTGGATTTCTCTAATCTTTCCATGATAGCTTTTTGTCATTTTTTCTGAGCTGAATTCTGTGAAATGTGCATTTCACTAAGTCTCTATTTGGCAGATTTGAATCAACAGTTTAATCTATCTTTTGAAATTTTAACATTTTTTTCATGTTTAATAGTGCTCAATATTACTTTTTCATATCCGCTTAACGTTTATGATAGTGTTTGAACTTTTAGTCCTTTAAATACTTTAAAGTAATTATACTCTTTAGCTTAGTATTCCAAAATATAAATATTTGGAGATTTCCTGCTCTTCCTTAATCCTAATGTCTGTTGGTGATATTGGCTTCTATTCTCCTATGCTTGGGAACTTGGTCAGTAAGCTCAGATCCTATGAGGTTTTATTTACAGGTGATATGAGAGGCCCGGGTTGAAGATGTGTTCCCCTGGAGAGAATTCGTTTTTGCTTTTGTAAAGCAACCTGTGAACCCTTTTAAATCATTTTTGTGATTGTGGTTTACACAATCATATTGCTAATAAAAATCAAACCCTCAACACCAATGTGGAAGGATGGTAGAAATATAGTCCCCACCTAGAGCACAGGCTCTAAGAGACAACATCTATATAATGTATGTAGACAATATCCACATAGGTCCCTCCTGTTTAACATGTGTAGGACTTAGCTTTGCTGGGGCAAATCTTAGTGGCCAATCAGCTCCAGGTTACTGAGATTGGCTGATGGTCAAATGTCACTAGAGGCTCAGAGTTTTGGCTTCTATTCTCTACTTTGGAATCCGGCTACTTTAAAATTTTGATTTCTATAATGTTATCTTATTTCATGAGGGTTAGTTATTAATGTCAAGAATAACTGGAATTTTATTCATCATTACTAGGTGCTTTCAAATGTAGGATTCCTAAATATTAAGTTCTGAAAGGAACACTCTCACTGTATGATAACTATGCCACAAACACTATTCTCCTCATTAATATATTTGCCTGCATTATTGCCAATAGCTCCTTTTCATCCATTTCTTGTCTCTCTGAAGCCTAAAGATTTTCTGCCATTCCAGAGATTTCCTCAGAGGGAAGCTATTTTTTTTTTTCACCTGTGCACTTAGCCAGTGCTCATGGTCTCTCAGTAGCTCTGCTTTGACTTCTACATCCCTTCCTGTTCTCAGGTTCAGCCATAAGCATGCAAAGCATCAATCCTTCCGAAGCACACCTCAGTCTGTTCAGAGTTGTCCTCCTGTATACATTCCATCCAACTAGACTAATGGCTTAAGTACTGGTAATGTTGGATCCAGAACTTACATCCCACTCATGGAGACAGAGAAGTCTTTAAATCCCTGACTAGTCCTTGCCTCTTCAGTGGATCTCACTCTTAATTCTGTCTCAGACCTAATTTCCTTTTGTAGCCAGAGCTGCAAATACAATTAACCTTTATTCCTCTTCTACATATGAACATGTTATTCCAAATGTAAATATATGTGGGTTTGCTTCCCCATTATTTGTATATAGAATATGGACTATATTCAGAGGTCTCCAGACATTTAGATCTCACCTCTGGCCAGAGGTCTGATCTTAATTCTGGAATGCAAAAAAAGCAAAACATTAATTTCTGTTGCCTTGGGTTTAAAGAGATCCTGATTTTCTCAGCCCTTACACTGACATCCAATCTCAATCTCAGCTGGACATATTCTTGGACCTAGCTCTGTTCATAGCTGTGATTTCCTCTTAAATACTTTTGTAATATTAAGGTGATATTCCTTCCAGTTTCCCACCAAAATTTTCAGTTTTAGAGCTGAAACCTCTTTGTCTCAATACACCCCCTTGTCCTTGACAAACCAGGTCAACTATGTATTAAAGTTTATATTATATAGTTAATATTTACAGTCTAATGATACTGATATTCTCAGGTTACATACTTCACTTTATCATACGAATTAGGTGATTTTTCTGTTGATAAATAAGCACAAAAATAAAATTCCACAATGTTTTTAGCTATTTTTCAAAAGGACAGGGGCGCCTGGGTGGTTAGTTACTTAAGCGTCCAACTTCCACTCAGTCCGTCCAACTTCATGGTCCGTCGGCTTGAGCCCCACGTTGGGCTCTGTGCTGACAGCTCAGAGCCTGGAACCTGCTTTGAATTCTTTATCTCCCTCTCTCTCTGCCCCTCCACCACTCGTGCTTTCTCTCTCTCCTTCAAAAATAAACGTTATTTTTTTTTTAAAATGGATATATAAGAAAGCTACTGCACATACACAGTAAGATGACCTAAAGACAGTTTTTTTCTCTGGGAATTCTGAAGTAAATATATACTTTCTACATGAATGAGCTAGAGCAACATGTTCTTCAACCCTTCTCTTAACATATGCATTACAACAGAATTTAGACATGGTTATTTCCACTACTTAGGTGTAACTGGTGACATTCTTATACATAGAAGAAACAGACACTGAGTAATGTCCTGTTTTGTTCTTCCTTATATTAATATTTGTTCTTATTATAAATCAGGTCAAGTGGTTTTATGAAGGTATATGTAATGTGAATGATTTCTTCAAACATTAATCTAGTATTTTGGCTCACCGTGGGAAGTAAGAAGTGACCGCAAATTCTTTCATTCACTTTGGGATTTCCAGGGTTGAGCGACAACTCTAAGATTCTGGTATTAGAATATTACTGTCCATGATGACCTCTGGAAGTCTTCAAACTTCAGATAAATTAAGACTTAGTCATGGGAAGAAAAGGTAGGACTTTATCTTAATAGGGAAAGTGGGTTATAATAAGCACATAGACTCCCGCAATCCCTTAAAATTGAACTTCCTCTTAAATTATAACCACCTGTCTCTTCTTTCCTCCCTCTATACTCCCCACTACTACTAGCTACTCTGTACAAGCACAACCTGCCTCACCTATGACTTCCAAACATCATCTCCAGGTTCCTTTACCTTCTGACCTCTAAAATTGCCGGGAGAGTGCACCTGAATTCTCCAACAGTGGACAGAAAATGAGAAAATTAATGTACTCCTCTTTCCTAGAAATGTGTGCTTTCTACTCAATTCTTCCTGGTATCAAGCAAGACAACTGGTCAAGTGCATCCTGCCTTCTAGATTAGCACCAAATGATCATCTAGGCTATCTCCTTCACTAAACTCTCCAAATTTATTTCCTTACAAAATTCTGTCAATTTTCACTTTCTCTTGAGTATCTTGCATATTTTTATTTTAATGCCACATCTCAATCTATTGGTAACTGTGTCTAAATTACCACAATAACCTTATAATTGGCAAGTATATTTTGTTTGTGTATATATGTATATGTTAATGTGTACATATACATGTATACATGTGTATATATGTATGTATATATAATTGGCAAGTATATTTTGTTTGTGTATATATGTATATATGTATATGTTAATGTGTACATATACATGTATATGTGTATATATGTATATATGTATATATGTATATGTTAACAAAACAGCCAAATAAATCCAAAAATAAAAACTACTCCCAAATTTAGAGGCATCAAACAACAACCATTTTTATCTCACCATTTTGTGAGTCAGGAATTTGGGCCATTCACTCCATGTGGCTTAATCTGGGATAAGCTGCACTAGCTACTGGTTTGGTCTGGAGAATCCAAGATTGCTTCATTCATATGCCTGACCTGTGGGACAGCTGGTTGGATGAGCTTATCTGAGCCACTCTCCCTCTGAAGGTCTTGTCAGGGACTCTACATGTGCTCACACACTGGGAGAGTGGATTTCTAATGTGGCAACCCAAAGGCCTCCAAGGAAGCAAGGAGGAAGCTACCAGGCCTCTTAAAAGCAAGACTCAGAACCATCATATTGTCACGGCATCTGTTTTGGCCATACTCTTTTGGTCAGAGATAGCTACAGCTCAGATTCAAGCAGAAGGAGAATAGATTTGAACTTCACAATGAGGATTGGGACATTCTCAAAAATGTGCCACCATGTTCACCACCAGTGTTCCCTGTGCCCATGAAAAATCTACGGATATCTTAGCATTTCTGATAGGTCACATTTCTCCAACCATGAACTTTTCTCAGAAATTCTGTCAGGATTTTCTCCCAAAGACAGAAGGCTAATCTTCCACTACTAAAAAGTCTTAATTACTCTGAGCATCCATCATTAGTATAAAAATTTATTTCCCTTTTTTACTTTGTGGTTGTACCTTATTACTTCTCTTATGCTTTGGATCTTATTGTAAGCTTTCTGACAGAATCAGACAATAAATGGCACTCTGCTTTACCATTCTCCTCTGAAGGAAAGCTTTACACCTCAGGAGAGTTAGCCTTACTAAGGCCATATATCAGCAGTGATATTTTCCATTGCATGGTGAAGAAAACTCTAATTCAACCACATGGAACAAGAAGGTATATTTTTTAGCTTACCGAATGAAACTCATCTAGGCAGTGTGGTTTGAAGAGCACTTCAGCTCAATGAATCTGGTCTCCAGCAACAAAGTTTTCCTCCAGCTTCCTATTCTTCAAACAGTAGCCTGCCGCTTTATCCCCCTCCTGAGGGCATGCTGGTTCCAGTAATTTCTTCATGTGGTGTGTGTGTGTGTGTGTGTGTGTGTGTGCGCGCGTGCACGCCCGCACACACATGCACATGTGTTTTGTCAAAATTGCGATAAATACATATACCAAAATAGATAGCTGTTAAAGGAGAGGAGTCCTAAATGACTAGCTTATGCAAATAAGGATGGAGCCCTGAAAGCTGAGGAGAGGAAAGCAGATGAAGTAGCTGGAGTAATGCTACCATGTGGAGAAAGGACTCAAGGGCCACTGGACGTCTCTCAGGATTGACTCAGCTCAAACAAACACTCAACCTCTATCAACTCAAAGTGAACACACTTGATCGTTTCTGGTTGATGGGATGCTATAAACCAAAGATGTCTAGAACTTAAGAATTTGCCCTCTAATCTTTCTATCCCCTCTGATTTATCCAAACTAATTTAATTATAACCCAAGTCTGTCTGCTTTACCTTTCCTCATTTCCCAAAATAAGATGAACATAATCACCTTGTAAAATTTCATAGGAAGAGTGGTTTAGGGTGACTGTGTGTGTCCTCACAAGCATCCTTACCACATCTACGTAATTTTGTATTATGAACTGAAGGTCTCTTCCTTTCAGTTAAATTCTATTCTTGTTCCAAGTCCCAGGGCAAACACTGACCTCCCTTAAAACCTTTTCTAAGGACTAAATCCTTGCTTCCATGCTGGGTCATCCCCTCTTCACCTCTCCAAGTGGACAGCACAGTGTACACTTTGGAGTGATAGACATTCATTCAACTTCTGGATCTGCCACTCACCACCTTGCTGAAAAGTCACCTCTCTGCATCACTTATTTCTTATTTTTAAAATGTGGAAATCAGAATTCATACAATTAGCAATGTCATTATTAATCACAAGATGACATACAAATACATATTTTTGTAATTCTACTGTACATTTATATATGTTTTCATAAAAGAATTGTCACATTCAGCAATTAAATAATTTGGGAAAGAATTGCCTTGGACAATTTGCTGAAAGCTAAGGACTTCCTTTTTCTGATAACAATGAACAAATATAATATATCGCATGTTTTGGACCTTGGAAATATAAAACCTGACTCACAAGTGAGTGTAGCTTCAATATATACTTAAAACTTTCCTATTTCTCTTTTCAAATGAAGTTAAAATTATGTCAAATAATGTCAAAATTCTTCATGACTATTTGGAGTAAATTAATGTCAGAATGTTTCCTCTCTCCTTTATCCTTAGTGCTAAACTCAAATTGGCCAGCGGATGCATTATGAATGCTGTCTCTATTAGCAGGAAAGGTATTATGAACCCACATTTCAATTCTAAAGTCATCTGAAGGAAATATTTTAAAGTGTTCTTTGTTTTAAGGTACCTGGAGATTTCTGTCTACAGAAAAATTGACAAGACTTTGTAGTTTTCAATTCCATCTTGAAGAAGTGCTTTTTCCAGCTTTGCAAAGTTTGTGTAACTAGGCTCTGTCCTTTTCCAGAGAGTCACCATAGAAAAGACCACATGGTTGTTTTTGGAGCATCCCTAATGGTGACCTTGGGTCTTAAAAAAGAAAGATGGATACCATAAATGGGCCCAAACTATCCAAAACAGTGAAGCACAGATAGAAGCACTTCCTGTTGAATTATTCCGAAATTATGCAATCTTTTTTCCCCACAAAATATTTCTACCCAAATATATTAAGACATGTCCATTTTAAAAGGCCACTGACTGTCAACATGCCAGACAAGAATACGATCTATTGTGTTATGGGGCTATTCAGGAATTTCTTTAATCACTATTTTCTCATGACCCTGATTATACGATGTCACGTCTATGAGAAAAATACATTTTGGTCTCATCAGCCAAGGCACTGATGCCAGTGGATGTTCACATAGAAAGCCAGGAGTCATAAAGTCATTTGGATTTGTACCCTTCATACACATAGATAATCAAATGTGATTTACACCACCATGTGTCTTCCATCTGATCTCAAAGTGAGAAGACTTTTCTTCCAGGTAAAGTACTACTTAGTGAAGAAATGATTCACGGCTTTGAACATCCCAATTGCCTTTCTTAAAAAATTTTTTAGAGTGAGCAGGGGAGAGGCAGTGAGAAACTCTTAAGCAAGCTGCATGCCCAGTGCAGAGACCACTGGCTCATCTCACAACTCTGGGATCATGGATCATGACCTGAGCCAAAATCAAGAGTCAAATACAGAACTGACTGAACCATCAATTGCCTTATTTCCAAAAAATCATCACAAAATAGAAATTCTTCTAGCATTCTCAACATGTCCTTTGCTGGAGGCTTTTACGTTAGGTTATTGAGGAGTTCCAATACTTTTGTGTAGCACAGCTGAGCAATCCACCAAGACCTACTTCAACATATTGAAGCAAGACCAGGGATTCAGAATCTATGACATCATCTGGCAGAGATGTGGTCCCCCGTCCTTCTCCTGCTTAAAGAGTGAAGGCATTTCCAGGACACATCAATTTACTATGTTCTCTCCAATCTCAAGTGACTTCTTTTGATTGAGCATCTAACCACCTACTATGAAGGGTACTTCACATGCAGGCTTTTAGCTTTTGAGCTAACCTTTGCAAACAGGGCCATTTTCTTCTGGAAATGCTGCACATTTTCTAATAGCTTTGCCGGCTTCATGCATGACACTCAGAGTATTGTGTCTTGTTGTGTTAAATAGATATGGAAATGAGTCAAAAAGCTTTCTGGTGCTTTTATCTATAATATTTTCCAATATATATGCTGGGTTCAATATACATAAAGACATATGCCATAATCATGTACCTAATCAAAATGTAGATTTTCTTCAAATTTGATTACGTGTACATTTATAGATATTGTGACAAAAATGACTGTTCTGACAATTACAAGCAGTATCAAAGTTTATCCTACAGTTTTGGAGTGAAATAAAATAGTGACTATATTATGTGTATGTTTTAAAATCTGTTTTCAGAGGAACCAGAGGAAAAACTGGAGGGGAAAAAATGGCTGCCAGTCCATGTAGCCGGTGACCCACATTCCTAGATTCTGTAAGTACAAGACTTAAATTGGCTTTATTACTCAGTGGCTGTGTCCACTTGGCCAAGTTACTTAACTTTCCCAAGGCAGTTTCCTCAAATATAAAATAATCATGATTATGTCTATCCCATTTTTACAAAAATGAAAGGACCTAATTATACGGAGTGCTTGGCTAGTTTCTGGCATATAGGTACACTAATAAAAAAGAAAAAAAAACATTTTTTTCTCGCTTTCCTTATGCACCATCTTACATTTTCCTCTACATTTCTCATATCTGAAGACAAGTCTAAAAAATGTGGGATAGCTCAGGATTTGAATGTTTTAGGTGCTGGGATATTTTTTTTGAATCATGTGGTCACAACCCCATTAATGCCCCTGTGCTTAGTGACACCTTTTATCTTTCTGGTAGATGTATTTCTGGTCCATGATCTTCCACTCCATATTTGATCACCAACTTCTGTTTAATCATTCAATCCTCAAAAAGTATTGACTTTTTTTTCTTTTACTTTTACTGGCCACTTCTAACTCCTTCATGCTTTGGGTGAAGCGATGCTCTATTCCATGCTTCAGACTCAGTATTCAGGGCACCAGCCTATCTCTCTTCACAGCTCGATCTAAGCCTTTCTCAGGTAAAGTACCCAATGGTGTTCCAGTAAGTACAAACATTTCTATGGTATCCAATTATCTAGTGCATAAGGCTTCTTTTATCTTGTTCCCAAACTCTTTTTCAATATTGTACTATACAACTTAAAAATGTTCAAAACCTGATTATTAAGAGTGCAGATGATCCGATCAGTAGTTATACAGCCTTTTGTTCTATTCCACTGGTTTATTTTTCATGAATGCCAACTTGCATCTACTCCTCAGAATGGATCCATGTTTATCACTGTATCTGCCCAAATAGCTGGATCTGAACTGGAAAGAAAAAAGAATTTATCTGCTCATCTCTGGAAAAGGAGCATCAGTATGTTGTCTCTTCACATCACATCTCTCTTTGCTGCCTTCAGTGGCTACTCCCCATCTCCTTGGTTATATTCACTCCTGACCTTTGGCAAACACCCTCCTTCCTGTAACAGGAGGCATGTGACTAAATCAACACCTCCTTACTTGCTACGTACTTTGCTTTATGCAAACTGCACAAATAAGATTTGTAACAGGAATTGAGGAAAAGGGGGGAAATGAAAGAAACAGCATGCAGTGCTGGGATGAATTCTATGTGCTATCAGCGCACCAGCAGTGCTGCGATGTCAAAGATGAAGCATTTGGACTCAACAAATCGAAATTTCTTTTTCTTTCTTTAATGTTTACTTATATATTTTGAGAGAGAGAGAGAGAGCACAAGAGAGGGAGGGAGAGAGAGAGAGAATCCCAAGCAAGCTCTATGCTGTCAGTGCAGAGTCCAACGTGGGGCTCCATCTCCTGAACCCTGAGATCAAGACCTCAGCCCAAATCTTAATCGGCTGAGCCACCTAGGTGCCCCCCAAAAATCCAAATTACACTGAACAAGTGTATCCCAACCTGATTTCCACAAGTTCAACAACAAGAATCCTGTTCAATCCAAATATATAGGGATGCTACAGTGTTCTACCCTGACACCTTTCCGAAATGAGGCTTGCTTTTCTCCAGATACAGGGACAGTGGGACAGTTGCGCCACACTGTTGTCCCTTCTGGTGACTGTCCACTGCTGAAGAGATTTGCTTGTCTAAGAGGATATTCCCTTTTCTGTGGTCATCTGTCTTCCATTAAGGGATGCTGTGGAGTATCAAGATCCAGCTACCACGATTTACCTAGGGACAATTTTACAAGAGCCATCCTGGCCCTACAACCTCCTAAGGGATCAATGGAGGCCTTTGCTGTGACTGAAGTACAGCGGCCCTATCCGATCCTGCTGTCTTTTCTTCCTCCCAGGACCTGATCCCAAGATCACTCTTCAATAAAGTTCCAACACACACATCTCCATCTCAGAGTCTGTTTTCCAGGGAACCTGACCTACAACAGTATGTGTATGACATTTTATAGAAGTGAAATATATATTTTTTTGCATTGTTGTGTCATATAAAGGTTTTCATAGGTTTCCTTGGCTTATACAGATTAAATAGTAACAGCCAGGTTTACACTGATGCCAGATAATCACGATCAAACAATGTAGTTGGAGAAAACTAAAATAAGATTTAAATCAAGAGGTAATATTTCATTGTTCTTCTGTTTATAGGTCAATGATAGGAGACAGACAATATTTCAAAAATAGATAATAAGTTAATGATGTGATTCCACAGAACCAAGCAATATTTTATTCTTGGAAACTGTGATACTCTCTATTTCATGAAAGGACAATTACATTTCAAGAGAGAATAAAATGAAGTGATAAAAGAAAAATCTTGGATAGAAAAGAAATAGACTTTTATGGCTCTTCAAGGGTACTTCTGAGTCAACAGCACAGTGTTGTGATGGGTCCTCCTACCAGAAGCTCAACAAATATTTACTCCACTAGAAGAAAGCAGGCCCTTGTATCTGTGTCATTCTAACCTTGGCTAGCATTCTGAGTTTTTCTTTGGGTTTTGGGAAAACACTCTTTGATTTTAACAAGGTACTATTTTCTGCTGTGCATAATTGCCAGTGGACCCTTAGACAAATAAAAGACTCTTAGGTCTGGAGTGCTCACTCTAGCAATGTAAGCTCTGGGGAGCATGAGCAATCGGAGCACGTACTGTCACCCTCCTGGCCAAAGGTCCTGCTGTGGAGAGAAGGGCCCATGGCAGTGTGGGTTTCAGTGCTGATTTGCCATTATCTCCTGCCTTTAAGATCCATAAAATAGGACAGAGAATACCTCCATCCCCATTACACCCAATTAAGTTTCCTATTTGATGAAGTACAATTTGTATAATAAATAGAGAGACTGTAAATTAGAGCAAAATAGGTAATCATTAAAAATCAGATGCAATAAGAAAGTCAAGTATGTGAGGGAAATTATCTTAAGGAAAAATGAACTGATAGTTCAAGTTTTTAAAAAGCCAATTACACGTTACACAAAATACCTTGATGAATTTAACATTCCTTCTGGGTTGGATATATTTTTATAAAGAATAAAAATTCCGTGCCTGGAAATATGTTAAAGTGATACTTTAATTTTGATTCATGATAGACATCAGTATGCTTCCAGAAGCATAGGGATAAGGGTAACTCTACTTCAAAGAGAAGAAATCTAAGTCTAATTTGCACTTGAGAGGAGGCGCATGAAGGACTTCAGTCAATATAGAGGAGCTCATTGTATTTTCGTGTTAAGTATTTGATATACTCTCTTCGCAGTGCAGTCACATACTTAATTTGCATGAAGAGTTTTTCTTAAATGTCAGAAGTGAGATATGACAATAAGTATTCTCTTTGATTAACATGTTCAAAATTTTGCTTGACCTTAAATGAAGATATGCAATAATAACTCACTTCAAAAAGGTGAATTTGGTCTTTGTAAATTGAAACAAAAAATCCATCTTGACAGTCAAGATCAGAGTGTCTTACCTTGTACATATGGATACAGTGCTAAAATACATATATTTTGCCATCTTTAAGGCATTTTCCGGCTGCCATTACTGAGATTCATTATTCAAAGTAGATTATCACCGTTTTAAAAATGTCTTTGCACTTGAGTGAATTCATGTGCTATCTTTTCTAAATAAGATAAAATGTAACAGGCAATCTTCTGGTAGTAATAAAATTTAAATAATAATATTTACTTTATTGGAGCCATTACATAATGAAGCTTTCTTACAAGTGTAACAAAACGCCATATGCCTGTTGACACGTATGTGCACATGTTGTGTGTGTGTGTGTGTATATAGTCACACATATGAAACTGTACTATAATTATTGTCACCCCCCCATGATTTTGAGTGGAGTAGGAGGTCATTATATTTAAAGACTTTGCTCATATTCAGATATTTGATAAGGGCTATTCAGTGTGGGGCATCTGGGAGGCTCAATCGGTTAGTCGTCTGACTTCAGCTCAGGTCATGATCTCATAGCTCATGAGTTTGAGCTCCACATCGTGCTCTGTGCTGTCAGCTCAGAGCCTGGAGCCTGCTTCAGATTCTGTGTCTCCTATTCTCTCTCTCTCTCTCCTTCTCTCTCTCTCTCTCTCTCAGTACTTCCCTGCTAATACTCTCTCTCTCAAAAAAAAATGAGTAAATATAAAAAAAATTCCTCAGAACACTGTTAGACCACATAATATATGCAGGTAATATGGAAAATAATCCTCACTATTATAGAATGTCTAGTGATTCTATTTTAATATTCTTATACCCAGAAAATAGAAACCAATCTGGAGTTGGATAAATATATTCAATATGATTTCCAATTTGTTTGGCAACTGTAAATACATATTTATGTTTCCTTATTCATAGCTGGAGTCCCAACCTTAAATTCAAGTCCTATCACCTCGAGTTTTGTACCTGCCCATTAGTTTAAGTGAATTGGCAATTTACCTTTTAGTTATTATCTAGTCGCATCAAAAAGAATGCTTTCTTGTCACCTGTATTTGGGGACACAGTCACTGAGTACTCCTGGGAGCAGGTGAAGAAGTGATGAGAAGGGGAGAAAACGCTGATCATCACTCCCCTAAATTCTATCTCTGTTGACTGAGCCCTGAATTGAATCCATTTCAAGTCTTCACAGGAAGAGACACAGGACCCTAGGAAAGGACTATGTACAAGTGTTGGTCTTTGTTTCCTGCTGTTATCCGGCCCGGCCTTCACAGCTGAATCATAAAGTCTGTCTCCCTTGCCACTCTTTCTGCCCCAAGTAAAAAATGATGTATATCCTTGAATCTCTCTAGTTTTCTTAATGGTAGGTTAATTAAGTTCAGTGATTCTTTAGCTCATTAATGACTTTAAGTTCCACTGGGAATGCAATAATTCTTTAAAAAGAGTGAAGATAGTAAAAATACTATTTTAATTAATAGGAGAGGCAGATGTTATTTAATCTATCGGTATGTGCTCTCCCCTCTTCACCTCAACGATGATATCACCTGAATTAACCCCTATGTCGCATCTTCCTTCTCCTGAGGTAATTTGTTATGTCGCATCTTGTTCTCCTGAGGTAATTTGTTATCTATTTCCTCCTAGTGAAATTACTACTCACCTCTCAAGTCTTTTTTTTCCCCAAATACCACTTTGTTTGCTTAAGTTTTCATCCATGCAGTACTTTCACCTAAAACTTTGCTATCTCTGTACTTAGTGTGAGCAGAGGAAGAGTAGGGGAAAAAAAAGATAATGTGGACAGGATTAGAATTCGAGGTGTATAGTGTCACAGATGAAAAGGAAAAGGTAAGTAAAAAGCATAAAACAGCACAGAGATGTTAAACAAGACCATAATTAGTGCCAGGGAGCAGTAAGCCTCTGGGTTTCCACTTTAGTGATAGAATAGTGACACTTCTGTCAGTTTTAAATCACAGATTCCATAAAAGACTCCTATGAAGAAAGGTCCTCTTCAATTAAAACAAAAGTTTATAAAACAATCACATAGTCAAAGAGCATTGTGAAAGTAGTCATTAAATGGGAGTTGCTATACTGCACCCATTTCATTAACTTGCTATTTAATTTTGTGCTTCAACCATATAATGAGGAGTTTCAAACAGACTAGACTTATTTGTTTTAAAGTTTATGTATTTTGAGAGAGAGAGAGAGAGCAGGGGAGGGGCAGAGTGAGAGGGAGGGAGAGAATCCCAAGCAGTCTCCACGTGGTCAGCACAAAAGCCTCATGTGGGTCTTGATCTCACCAACTGTGAGATCGTGACCTGAACGGAAATCAAGAGCCAGAGGCTTAACTAACTGAGCTACCCAAGTGCCCGTAGACTAGCTTTTAGATGTCTTACATTCATAATACGATTGTGATGACATGAAATGAGCCCTAAGTGGTTAACTGTACAAACTTTGGTGACAGTCTATCCGGAAAAACATCTCAGTTTTAAAACTTACTGGCTATGTAACTTGGGAAAATACTTTACCTTACTGTGTCTCAGTTTCCTCATCAGTAAAATGCTCACAATCAAAGGACCCAACTTATAGGCTTATTGTGAAAATTAAGTGAATTAATACAGAAGAAGATTTGGAATATCTGGAACATAGATACATAGACATTTGCTGTTAATCATAGCCATATGATTTTAAAATTCATTTTTCAACTGAAAGGCAGTATAAACTCCAATATCAAGGTTATGCCAGCACAAGGGGTTTGTCCCTAGGATGTGAATCTCACCATACTGTAAATCATTATGATACCCTCATATCTAAACGGGATGACAGAACTTCAGAGTTAGAGGGAATCTAGAGAATATAGGATGAAGTGGGCCAGTCAATTTGCCTTACAATAATCCTGAATCGCAGGTACACATTTGAGAACAGTGAGAATTAAAATTTCCTGAAGAATTGAATGAAATACATTTGCAAATAGTTTCCTGAACTAAACAAACCATGAACGGGGAAATCATGTACGAATTCTGCTTTTCCTTCCATTACTCTTAAGCCCACTGCATTGGTTTTCTTGTCCCTGGTGTGGAAGAAAATATGACACAGGAGGTAAAGCTTCCGATAACTCTCAATCACAGCCTCAGAAATTCACAACCTCACACAATGTAAATGAAATATGAATCATGATTCCAATTAAAAGTCTTCTGTCCCTTCAAGCTCACTAACAAATCTGAGTTCAGAAACTCACAACAGATAAAATGTTATAATTTCCTCCTTCCTTGTTCCACCTGAAACCCACTTCCTCTACTCAGGGTCTGGGCAGCACACTTTGAGACGAGATTATCCAAATGTATGTCTGAACATTGCCTACGATGCCTGTTTGGTTGAGGTCCAAATACCAGCTCCTCCTTTCCTGGGATGTTCTCTGAATTCTTCAGAGCTGCCTCCTTGTGTAAGAAAGAATTTGGCTGGCACTTGTCCCAGGTTCCTGGGAGGTAACCTCTCAATCCCTGGAATGTTCCTAGTGATTAGAGTGTCTTTCCCTGTGATTAGAATTTTCCCATTGATTCATGGTCCCTCAGATCACAACTGAGAGTTTTTACTAAAGAGGTGACCCATAGGTGAGCCCCCAAATAGTTTATGTAAAGAAAATGATTCAGGCTAAAGGCTGGCCGTGCAAAGAAAGCCCAAGTATGTGATATGAGGGTTGGAGTTATGAGCCAGGTGTATCAGCTGTACCTCTGGGGAGGGAAGGAGGGTCGGGAGGCGGAGTTTAACCACAAAGCCTATAGGTCAGTCAATCATAATTCCACAGTGCAGCCTCAATAAGACTTTGGACCTGAAACCTGAGTGAGCCTCCATAGTCTTCTTGAGTATTGTTCTACTTCAAGGCATCCCGAGCATGACAGGGGCTTTATGTTTGACACCCTCCCAGACCTTACCTTACGAGTCTCTCTCTGGCTGATTTCAGTTTGTATCCTTTCCTGAGTCCTTTAAACCACTCTAACAAAGTATTGAACCTGAGGGTGGTCACGGAGCCCCAAAGTTGTAACCCATTAGAAGCGAGAGTGGTCCTGGACCTCTGAATTTATAGCTGGTGTCTGAAGTGAGGCCAGGCTCATAAAGGAGTGTGACCTTGACTGCCCTTGACTGGCAAACTCATCCATAGCCACCCCACACTGACATCGTTCCTGGTGTAGGTCATGTATGCCTAGGGACTTGCAGAGTCACAGTCCTTTGGGAGTCAGCGTGTTTGACGCTCCCATCTATCTTTTTCCAACATCAATTCTGGACTCCCTAAGATATTATTTTCAGGCTCCAAGCCCTAGAAACGTGGGCCACCTCTGCTCGGCCACTTCTTTCCTCTACTCCCCAGGGAAGCTCCAGTCAGAATTTCATCTTTAACCTTTTTAATGTGAGACATATCCACTCTCTGCATCTTCTGAACTTAAGGGGTCATATGTCAAGTTCCAACAGTTTCATGAAATGGTAGTCTGACAAAGAGCATTCCTTTCCACCAGGTGTGACAGCGAGGGATATGCCCAGAATTCTTAGAATTCTTTCTAAAGAAATAATTATACATCCATATTTTTTTCTCATTTTTCTAACTTTGCAATATATTGGCCAATGGGGTGATGGGCTTGGGTCCCCAGAGTGATTAAACAAGCAGCAATCTAGCACATTTCTTGAGGAAGTGAGAACACCTAACACCTGGCATTCTTAGATTCTGGATCAGCAAATAAGGAGACAAAAAAGAAAGTTTCATTTAATTTCCGGATGTATATGTGCCCAGGCCCAACCGTGAGAAATAAAAACGGACCTGAAATTTGTTGCATGTTTCTAGAGGTTTTACAAAGTATTGTAGCATATTCTAATTCCAGGTGATATTCATAGTTGTTACCTAAGCATAAGAACATCTCATGGCCTTATAAGCTTGTGAGCTTCTGGATTAAACAGGTCCAGATTGTCATGACCTCCCAGATTCTTTAGTATTTTAGGAAGTGGAAATTTCTTTTTTTTTAAATTTTTTTAATGTTTTATTTATTTTTGAGAGAGAGAGAGACAGAGACAGTGCGAGCAGCGGAGGGCAGATAGAGACACAGAATCCGAAGCACGCTCCAGGCTCTGAGCTGTCAGCACAGAGCCCGACACAGGACTCAAACTCATGAGTCGTGAGATCATGACCTAAACCAAAGTCGGATGCTCAACTGACTGAGCCACTCAGGCACCCCAGAAGTTGAAAATTTCTAAGAGTGTTTGATATTCCAGGTGTTCTAAAATTATTGGACTATAAAGACCTTTAAAACTGTTATCTGATGGGACAGTTCCATGTATACCTGAGAAAACCAGATTAATATCTAATCTTTTTCATCTTTTTTACAAGATTTTTTGTGATTACAACAGGTTTATTTATTTGTGTTTCTCAATGGCAGCCTTCACCTTACTAAAGAAATCAGTTATGCCCATTCTTACATATTTCCTTTGGCCCATTTTCCATTTGAAATATTTTGAGTAAATACTTTATTTTTTTCTTAAATGAAAAACAGTTATTACAATATTTAGGTGTGCTTTGGCCAGTATAGGATACTGTGATATTATCAAATCTTTAGTTCTACATAGTTTTATTACATGTATAATTTATTTCAGTAATAAATTAGCTAATTATAATCTTAAAACTTTTATTTTTAAATGGGGGTAATCCCTTTATCTGGTTGACTGTTAAGGAACTTCCTATAAACCAGGGAATGCCAACCCTATTTTAAATAATATATATAATTATAGATTAATAATATATATGAATATATATTAATAATATATATTATTTAAAATAGGCTTGGAGTTCCCTGGTATAAATATATATATTTATATATTTATTTATGTTTTTATTTATTTTTGAGAGAAAGAGGGAGAGAGAGACAGAGACAGCATGAGCAGAGAAGGGACAGAGAGAGAGGGAGACACAGAATCCAAAGTGGGCTCCAGGCTCCAAGCTAGTGGTCAGCACAGAACCTGACCCAGGGCTCAAACTCATGAACTACGAGATCATGACCTGAGCCGAAGTCTGATGCTTAACCTACTACCCAGGTGCTGCCCCCTCTCCAAGCCTATTATAGACATGAGGCTACAGTCATCCCTCTTACATCCTATGTTGGTGTACAGGAATATGTCTAGAGCATGAATTTGGTAACTGTTTTAGAAGTAGGAAAAATGCAGAGTCACACTCATTTTTGTACATGAGAAAAACTCAGTGAGAAAATTTTAGGTGCCCAAGCCCATTTAACACGTCCTGTCTGGTTGAGTGATGTGGTATTTCATCAGTCTAGCTTTTCATGTTAATTACATTTTACATTACTTGAGATCTAAGAACTGTATTTTTTTACATCACAATTTTAAAGCTTATCATAATTGGCAAGCTCCCATTTCCTGGATAAAGGAACAAATGAAAAACTCTTTTACTTCAAATATGTTGACGACTTACTAAATACAAATAACAAATGGTCCTTTTGAAAATCAAAATAAGCAGTTGTTGACATCTCTAATTCAATTTTATGCTCTAAAGAACTAAATAGAGGGAGAATGTAAAGCTAAGTCTTCCTAGGCTGCTTAACATACTATTTTTATGTTCCAATATAGAAACAGATGAATAGCATTCACTTTTAAGGCCCTGGGGCTTCAAACTATCTACTACATCAATCAGTGGTGTGCCTAATTCTCAGTATTTGTGCATACAGTGGTTGTACAAGTTCAATTATTTGTAGCAGGTAAAACAACATTTAATATGCTTGGTAACATCAGGATTAATAATAGATAGGTTCTTTTAATCTGTTTGGAGGGTATGCTCTGCTTTATAATAACACCTTTACTACATTCTACAAGTTATTTCTGTTTGGGTTATAAGCAAAGGATGGATGAGAACATATATTTAATTTTTATGTGCATGTGGAATCTAAAAAGGGCAATGTTAATCCTTGTTAACAAAAGTCTCAGAATTGTAATGAGTTGTGTGTGTTAGCAAATGAAAAAAAAAAGGAACCATATTTATGGTTTTGTTTACTATCATTCTGACTCAGTATTTATAATTTTTCACCAATAGGACTAATTTTTTATCATTATCATCATCAAAAAGAGTGAAGTATATGTCTGTAAAGTAGCATGGTCCTTTATGATTTCTGTATTAAAGATAATTTTCAGAAAATGAAGTATTGGAGGTTAAAGGTAAACTTTCACTGCAATCTACTAAGAATTGTTTCCCCTCTGGATAGAAACCTTGTCAATATTTATTTACTTTATTTAGTTCCTTAGTGGTTCAGCCATTTTCCATAAAGTGAGGCTGATTCTATTTTATAAAAATATCCTCAGTGGAACAAGTAAAATCTTTAGAACCATATGATTCATCAGAAACTTCTCTACCCTGAGGTTTTAGCCTTCCAACATGGCAGGATATAGCCATTACAGGCAACTTTTCATACTGACTACATCTAAAAACTATAAAATGAAAACAAGCAATTATCTGAGGAGACTGAAAATAAATGGAAGCGGGTAGGTAGTGTAAGGAAGACAAAATCAGAAGTGACCCCCAGAAGGTGTTAGTTTTACTAATGACAGAATTCGAAAAGACATTGTGAATATCTGGGTGGATATAATAGACTTTTTTAAAGTAAGAGTTTATTTTTTAAAGTAAGAGTTTATTTACTTATTTTGAGAGTGACAGAGAAAGAGAGTTTGAATGGAGACAGGGCAGAGGGAGAGAGGTGGAGGAGGTGGGGGAAGAGAGAGGGAGGGAGGGACAGAGGGGGGGAGAAAAAGAGAGGTGGGGGGGGAGAGAGAGAGAGAGAGGGAGAGAAGAAGGGAGAGAGATATTGATTAGTGAATATCCCAAGCAGGTTCCTCATTGTCAGCTCAGTACTCAGCTCGGGGCTTAATCTCAAGAACTCATGATGTAAGCCGAGATCACAAGTCGGTCACTTAACCGACTGAACCACCCAGGCACCCTAATAGACTAGTTTTGAAGGCAAAAATTATGACAATATCCAGTGGCATTTTCTATATATGAAGGTGACAGCATGACAACCATAAGAAATAGTCTACATTTAACCAGGTAAATCTTCACTTTAAGAATACTGTGGAAAGTTATGTGTGTACTATCAAAAGTAACCACTAAGAAAATACACAGAGATCTATCAAACAACTGTAGTTTTATCATTCACTTAAAATGGATTCAGCAACATTTCAACAGTACAAAAGAAGGTATAACAACGAAATCATAAAAATGAAAAGCAGAAAAAATAGCACTTCTAAATCTGACAATTTAAACATTTACATATATAATACATGAATTAAAAGAGATTACCCTTGACCTTCACTTCTGGGAAGACAGAGTAGACAGAATTTTCCCTATTCCACCCAGTGAGTACTAATAATAAACATGGGTGTATAAAACAATCGCAAGAGGACACTGAGAGGTGGCAAGCAGGGATATTTGGAACTCTAAGAATGCAATAGTGGTGAATTCCCTGGGTTTGCCTTTTTTTCAGAGGTCTTAGATTTGGAGATGAGAAGCCAGCAAACCAGAGATGCCAATGGACAAATAAAAAAAAAGAAGAGGGGCACCTGGGTGGCTCAGTCGTTAAGTGTCCGACTTCAGCTCAGGTCATGATCTCATGGTTTGTGGGTTTGAGACCCGCGTCGGGCTCTGTGCTGACAGCTCAGAGCCTGGAGCCTGCTTCAGATTCTGTATCTCCCTCTCTCTTTCTCTGACCCTCCCCTACTCACACTGTGTGTGTCCCTCTCTAATAAATAAATAAAACATTTAAAAAACTTAAAAAAAGAGAGAGAAGAAAAGAAAAAGACACAGGACCCAACTAAAGCCAGCTTCCCTCTAGACAAAGAGCCAAGGAAGATACTTCCTGGGCACACACATCGAAGAACCCCCCTACTCCAGATAAATAAGGAAGAGGAAAACCAGGGGCTGCAGCACCAAGTGAATAGCCTAGACGTCCACCCTGGCCAGGATATAATGAGGCCGCCCCGTGGACTAGACTAACGTCATACTCTGCCTGTTATTCAATACTTTTTAATAAGCCACCTAACATTTAATGTATCAAAGTAACTACTATCTTATATTCTATCTTATCATTTTGGGCATCAGGGATTCTGGTGGGGCTCAGCTGACACTCCTTCTTCATGTGATCTTGACCAGGATCACCTGGCATTTGGCCGATGCCTTGTTTGCAGAATCGGAGACAGCATCTCTCTTATGTTGACCCCTTTGGGTGTAGCTGGAAGGCCAGATTCATCTGGGCCCACCTCCTACTGGACCTCATCATGTAAACTCTTTAGCAAAGCCGTTTCTGACAACTTAACAGGGAGGCGGGACAGAGTATAGACTCTGAGCCCTCTGACATACAGTTACCAGAACGGAAGATAACATCACTTCCAGAGTGTGCGATTTGTCAAAGGAGGGACAGGCCAGTGTGGATTTGGAGAAAAATGGAGTAGATCCTACCTATTAAAACTAGCGTGAAGGACGTATAGGAGGATTAGGAGGAACTTGACGGAGGAACAAGGGGGAGAACAAGGGCGGAAATGGTGGGGGAAAGGGAGAGAGGCAAACCATGAGAGACTCTTGAATGCTGACAAAAACTGAGGACTGATGGATGTGGGGGGGAGGGGGGATGGGCATGGAGGAGGGCACTTTGGGGATGAGCACTGAGTGTTATGTTGAAACTAATTTGACAATAAACTATTTGTAAAAAAAAAATAAAAATAAAAAAATAAAACTAGCGTGAAGGAAACTACAGCTCTCTTAATCCATCATCAGATTGCTGCTAAATATTTCATTACAATATTTGCCTCTAAAGTCAGAAGATAATCCAGAAGAGGTGGGAAATATTGAATTAAAACGTATTATTTAGAAAAGGAAATATAGTATTATCATATTAAAAATTACCAGGAGTTTATAAATCACCACTCCATCCTAATAGCAAGTAAAAAGCTAAACAAATAGAAAATTAAATCACTCTTCTCAGATCCACCAGAGAACTAAGGTCACAGGGAAAAATCACTGCCTCTAGAATTCCAGAAACTGACAGGCAGATACAGAGAATCACAACTTACTGGAGAAGAAATCCATCAACAGAAACCTACCTGGAAAGCAGGGCTGGCATGGGTGAATTTGAACCACAGTTGACAAATTACTGGTGGCTCAGGGTGGATAAATCCAAAAGATAAACACTTCAGGTAAAGTCATCTGTAACATGCAGATGAAGTTTACCTCCAGGAGTTCTAGCAGATCTTCACAGAGAATATTTAGGAAAACTCCCATCATGATTCTGGAAAGGGGGCCCATACAGGAACCATTTTGAAATACTCCAGAGAACTCTTCTTCTTAACAAGATCTTCCCAGAGGTGAAGCTATGTTAGCATAGCCTAATATCCTTGGGGGAAGGAATTTGCCCACCTGCAGCCCATGCTAGCCATGCTTTCTAACTTCAGGTGTGGTGAAAAGACCAAGAAGTGCTTATGAAGGTCACAGTCCAAGGGCACAGGCTCACCAAAAGACTGGGACCTAGTCACATGACTACGAAAGGTTTCCCCTCCCCCTACCTCATCACCACATCATGAAACGCTGATTTACTGCAGTACCTTATCCTCAGTACATCACGCCCACCTCTCCACAAAAAAGTGACAGGACATATTGAGAGGCAGAAAGCATAGTTTGAAGAGAGTGAACAACCATCAGAACCTCAGAATCAAGTACGGCAGAAATACTGGAATTATCAGACCAGGCACTAAAAAACAAACAGACAACAACAAAATACTAATGCTGGAGATCAAAAGCACTGTAACAGAAATGAAGAATGCCTTTAATGGACTCATGAGTAGACTGGAAACAGCTGAAGAAAGAACCGCTGGGTAGAGGAATAGGACAGTAGAAACTTCTGAACTTGTGAAGCTAACAGAAAAACAAAACAATTGGAAAAGACATAATATCCAAAACCATGGAGCACCTGCAAAGGTGTAACGTGTGTAATGGGGACCAGGAGAGGAAAGAATGGAGCAGAAGCAACATTCACAGCATGCATCAGTGCAAATTTTCTCAAATGAATGTCAGAGTCTAAACCACAGATCCCAGAAACTCAGAGAACACCACAGGGGAAAAAGGCAACAAACAGATCCCCAAACCTACACCTAGGCATATCAGACCCAAACTCAAAAAAATATAGAGAAGAAATCTTGAAAGAATCCGGAAGGTAGAGAAAGAAAAGAAAAGAAAAAAAAACTCATAAAGGAGATAAGCTAAGAATTACATCCACCTTCCCAGAAACCATGAAGCAAGAAGAGAGTGGAGTGAAATATTTAAAGCATTGAAAGAAAAAACCCCAGCAACCTAGAAATCTGTACCCTGTGAAATTATCCTTCAAAAGTGAAGGAGAAATAAAGACTTTATCAGACAAACAGAAGTGGAGGCGATCTGTTGCCCGACAACCCACCTTGCAATGTTAAAAGAAGCCCCTTCAGAGGGTAGGTAAATGATAGGGGTCAGAAACTGTAAAGGAGCAAAGATCACAGAATGGCTAAGTGAAGATAAAATAAATTTAACAACTAAAAGAAAGAAAAAAGCCATTATAAGGTTTTCAGCAGGGTGGTGACAAGATTATATTCTTTTGAATGGCTTACCTGGGGACTCTGTGAAGCTGAGATTTTGAGAGGTAAGATTTAGGAGACTCTCAAGCGGCTATTTTCGTTGGCCCGGTGAAAGAAATGATGGCTGAATGTAAGACCACAGGAGTGGAAAAGAGAGGAGGAGGTTGGGCTTTGCTACTTTTTAAAAAGCTCAGCTGATCCTAATGTGCATCAAAGGTTGAAATTCACCATGTGTGAAATTGATAGCGGCAGGTGAGGGCTGCCTGCAGAAGCTCAGGAAGTGCAGGCAAAGCAGAAATATCAAGGAGCCTGCCACTGAAGCTAGGGAAGATCACGGACTGAGGCCCGCTTGTGATGGCTTTTGTGAACCACTTTCCTTTCATTGGAAGCTGCAATTCTCATGCCTGCTGTTTAGAACAAGGAAGACGCTGATGAGAGCCTACTATGAGGTTGGGGTGGGGTGACTTCCAGAACTGTAAGCAACTGTAATTCCTGGGCTTCCAATGATATCTGGAGACCCACAGTTCTCAGTACAAGGTTCCTGAGATTTCCCTGAAGCTCCTTGGTATAAAACAAGGATGCAAATGGGGCGCCTGGGTGGCTCAGTCGGTTTAGCGTCCAACTTCGGCTCAGGTCATGATCCCACAGTTTGTGGGTTGGAGTCCCACGTTGGGCTCTGTGCTGACAGCTCATAGCCTGGAGCCTGTTTCAGATTCTGTGTCTCTCTCTCTGACCCTCATCTGCTCATGCTCGCTCACTCGCTCTCTCTCTCTCTCTCTCTCTCAGAAATAAATTAAAAACCAAGGATGCAAACTTCATTTGATCTTCTTCTCTCAAAATCTATCAAGTATTTCTCATCCCTCTTTCACTACCAAACTTTTTTTTCCCCCAGTTTATTTATTTTTAGACAGAATGTGAGCAGGGAAGGGGTATAGAGAGAGGGCATCCAAAGTAGTCTCTGCACCATAGGTGGAGAGCCCGACGTGAGGCTTGATCACATAAACCTTGAGATCATGACCTCAGCCAAAAACAAGATTCAGTCGCTCAACTGACTGAGCCACTCAGGTGCCCCCTGCAAAACGTCTTAAAGGGAGCATTTACACTGGCTGTTTCCATTGTTTCATCCACTTGTACTTTTCAGTCTGCAGATGAGGATCCAGCCCCCAACTGGCAGTAATGCTCTATCCTCTCTCTAAGCAAGTGAACGTCTTTCGTTTGAACTACAAACAGAGGTGATTCGGTGTCATTTACGTCCTTCTTGAGACTGCTACATGTGTTCAATTGTGCAGCAAACTTCTCTTACTGTGAATCCTCTTGGCATTTAAAATTCCATAATGGTCTATTGTATTAGTCAAACTCACTGTGGTTATCTCTTTTTTTTTTTTAAATTTGTTTTAAAGTTTTTTATTTATTCCTGAGAGAGAGAGACAGCATGAGCAGGGGAGGGTCAGAGAGAGAGGGAGACACAGAATCCAAAGCAGGCTCCAGGCTCTGATCTGTCAGCACAGAGCCCACGGGGCTCGATCCCACGAACCTTGAGATCATGACCTGAGCCGAAGTTGGACGTTAAACCGACTGGGCCACCCAGGCGCCTCTCAGTGTGGTTATCTCAAATCTGCTTTCCTTCCTATGTCCTCTCCGCTTGGCTAATGGTATGTAGTCACTGGAGCTAGATTTCTGGTGTTACTTTTCACTTCTCCCTCCATTTCTGGTTTTTACCTCCTACATTTCAATACAGGATTATCTGAGTTAATAAATAAAAAATATATGATGAAAATAACTAACTTGAAAAATGAAAAGGTAATAGGAAATGAGTACTGGATTTTCAAAACTGTTTTATTCTTTATTGTCATTAAGTTAACATAGAGAAACAGTTCTCTATTATTTTAGTAAAAACATTTCATGATATGTGTTAATTTGGAGGTACTCAAATTGAAGCTAATTCTGTAAGATAATTTAAAAATGTTATGAGGGGCGCCTGGGTGGCTCAGTTGGTTAAGTGTCCGACTTCGGCTCAGGTCATGATCTCATGATTTGTGGCTTGGAGCCCCGCATCGGGCTCTGTGCTGACAGCTCAGAGCCTAGAGCCTGTTTCAGATTCTGTGTCTCCCTCTCTCTCTGACCCTCCCCAGCTCGTGCTCTGTCTGTCTCCGACTCAAAAATAAATAAAGGTTAAAAAAAAGTTTAAAAATAGTTTACCTTTTCCTTTACTGTGAAATGAATACAATTATATGCCTGTCTCCTTAACCTGTCTTCAAAGACCGAACTTGCTGCCTGTCTTTGCTAATGAGTCCCTAAGTTTTAATGGGTGGGGGAACATAACTGAAAATAAATTTTGCTAAAACACAAACCTACTTTTTTTTCAAGCGGCCTATATCCTTATCCTGAGTCATGTCATGAACGTGGCATTGGGAGAACTGAATACCACGCGGGCAGTGAGTGATGTGTTCAGAGATTGAGGATAGCAGCTTCTACAAGCATTAATGAGACTATCACGGCCCATTCGTGGGGCGGCTCGCTGAAAACGCGCTGCTCTGTCTGCAGCTCTGCCCTTTCCATATAAAGTAGAAGCCAATGAAGAGCTGCTGCTCCATAAAGCTTAATATCCAAGTAAGGCAATCGCAGGTCTGTTTCAGACTCAACGCCCAAGGTGAACTCTGGAAATTGTTGCTTGAGTCACTATGGTACGTTGTCCATCATTTTTATTAATAAGGGAGAAGTCATCTCTGGGGCATCAGTGGTTTTAAGTTGTAAGTTGCTTTAGAACAGTATGTTTTGAAGTCATCATAAAAACTCAGTTACGTGTTTATTTAAATGACTTTCTGAAATGTGATTGTTCCTGTCATTATCCACCAACCCTGTTGTCAAGAATTTTGATGTGTCTTTGCATTTTTCTTTTAAAATGGTGATCTTAAACCTGAGAAAGAATAACGATTCTTTTTCATTTTTTGAATCTGTCATAGCAGTCTGGGTGGTAACTCAGTTTTCACTAGGCCTTTGTTTGAGCTAATATTATCATATGGACACAGTTGAGAAAAACATAAATTTATTCTTTTCTACTAAATAATATAATGTCCTTAATATGTGGCTCTAAAATATGCAAATATAGTGTCTTCCCATACAGAATTCTCTTTGATTTATTCATTGAGGTCATGTGGCAGGCAGTTTTAGGTCCTAGGCATACAAAATCACTGCACCCATTGAACTTCTATCCTCATATGGAGAAAATGAAAAAAATAAATAGACAATCTATATCAGGTAGAGATAATTGCTATAGAAAAAAAATTTCATGGTGAGGGAAAAGAGTAATGATTATGTAGCCCTCTATGAGGGGATGATCTATGATAAAGGGCAGAAGAAATTGAAAAAAAAAATCCATGGAAAGATCTTTTAAGAGCTCTGCAGAGAAGAAAAAGCATTACAAAGGTTAGAGAGAGACGTGAAGCATGACTTCAAGGAAGGCCACTGAGACTAGAGAAAAAAGAGATTGATGGCCATTGGTAGGAAATGAGCTTGGACAGGTGCTCAGGTGTATTTTGTTAGGGTTTGCTTCATAACAAGTCACGCTAAAGTTTTAGTAGCTTAAAACAAGCATCATTTATTATTTCACAGGAGTCTATAAGCCTAGGTCCATCAGTCTCTGTTGGGCTTGATTATGCATCTGCTGTAACCTGCTAAGTCGTGTTTCCATCAGTCAGTTTAGGAAGCTTCCACCAGGGTGGCCCCTCTACTCCATGTGCGGGGGGCCAGCCAGGCTTGTGCTCGTGACAGAGGTAGGCATCTGAGGGCAAGCAAAACTTGCAGGCCCTGTTGTGTTCTAGGCATGAAACCATCATGCCGCCACTTCTGCTGCCTTCTACTGGGTAACGTAAATCACAAGACAAGCCTAGAGGCATCTGGGTGGCTCAGTCCGTTGAGCATCCGACTCTTGATTTTTGACTCAGATTATGATCTCACGGTTGACAAACTGAGTACCTCATTGGGCTCTGCACTGGCATGGAGTCTGCTTAAGATGGTCTCTCTCCCTCTTCCCGCCTACCCTCCTCCCCTTTCTTCCCCTCACCCCCCAGCAAAAGAAGGCAAACCTAGGTTTATGGAATGAGAAAATAGATGATTAGATGATCACTGTTTGCGAGTATTTGCAAAATATATTGCAAAAGGAGAAATAAAGTATTAGTGTTCTTTTTATAATCAATCAACCATGGCAGGAACCAATTCATTAAGATCTCATAGACCTGAGATTAAAATGTTTTGTTCCATATATATGAGAAATTACTATGGTTCTGAATAAGCAAAGGAATGATTTTATTTATGGTTCAGTTCCGTTCTCCATCTTTGTTGAGCAAAGAACTTTATGTGAGGTGGGGAGTGCCGGAAAAGATAAGAAATGAGGCTTTTTTTGTAGTTTAGTTGAAAAATGATAGTAGCGTAGACTCTGCTGTAGCAGATAGTAAAACTGTTTCAATTTGGGTTGTATATTGAAATTAGTCCTGCCATGATTTATTGAATGATTATGAGGAAATTAGGAGTGAAAATTGTGTCCTATGGTTTTGAACTGAAAATTTTTGAAAGCAATCTTTTTCTTTAGTTTGCATACTTTATTTTTATTTATTTTAAACTAATTTTACTAAACTTTGGCAGACAATATTGTATTAGTATAAGGTATACAATATATTGATTCGGCATTTATATACATTACAAATTGATCACCCTGTAAGTTATATACTGTTCCCTGTTGCATGTATTCTTTCCCCATGATTTGTTTTATTTTACTTTTTAAAATGCTTTTACTGTTTATTTTTGAGAGAAAGAGAGACAGAGTACAAGTGGGGGAGGGGCAGAGAGGCTCTGAGCTGTCAGCACAGAGCCAGAGGGGAGGCTTGAACACACAAACCCATGAGATCATGACCTGAGCCAGTCGGATGCTCAATTGACTGAGCCACCCAGGTGCCCCTCCATGATGTTTTATAATTTCAAATCTTTCCTTCTGGATCCTCACGTACCTATCTCACCCATTCCCCACCTCCTTTCCTCTGGGAACCATTAGTCTGTTCTCTGTACCTGTGACTGGTTCTGTTTTGCTCATTTTGATTTTAGATTCCACATATAAGTGAAATTATATCATATTTGTCCTTCTCTGATTTATTTCACTTAGTATCATACCCTCTAGATCCAACTATGTTGTCAAAAATGGCAAGGCTTAATTATTTTTTATGGCCAAGTTGTATTCCATTATATATAAGTGAAATTATATCATATTTGTCCTTCTCTGATTTATTTCACTTAGTATCATACTCTCTAGATCCAACTATGTTGTCAAAAATGGCAAGGCTTAATTATTTTTTATGGCCAAGTTGTATTCCATTATATATATTCCATCTATAATCCATTATATCTATATACATAGATGTATGTATATGTCTCTCTCTATATATGTTTTTAAATCTATGTATACTTTTTCTTTATCTATTTCCCCATTAATGGACTCTTAGGTTGCTTCCAATCTTGGATATTGTAGAAAATGTTGCAATGAACATGGGGTTCCATATGCCCTTTGGAGTTAGTGTTTTCATTGATCTTTGGATACATACTCTGAAGTACAATTGCAGGACCATATGGAAGTTCTACTTTTCATTTCTGGGAGGAATCTCCAAGCTGTTTTCCATAGTGACTGCACAAATTTACATTCCCATCAGCAGTGCATGAGGCTTCCCTTTTTTCCCACATCCTTACTGACATTTATTATTTCCTATGGTTTTTTGTTTGTTCGTTTGTTTTTATAATGGCAACTCTGACAAGTATGAGGTGATATCTCATTGTGGTTTTGAAGTGCATTACCCTTATTAGTGATATTTAGCATTTTCCATGTGTTGAGTGGCCATCTGTATGCCTTCTTTGGAAAAATGTCTATTCAGTACTTCTGCCCATTCAATTTTTTTTTTTTTGCTACTGAGTTGTATGAACTTTATATATATTTTGGATACTGTCTCCTGATCAGATATATTATTTGCAAGTATTTTCTCCTATTTAGTAGTCATTTTTTTGTTTGGTTGATAGTTTCCTTCACTGTACAATACCTTTTGTTGTAGTTACTCTAATTTTTGTTTTTGCTGCTCATTCTGATTAGTGAGCTGATTCTAATTGAGTTATTTATGCCTTCTGAAGGATGAACACTTCTATTTTTAGAAAAGTGTCTTCTATAACCATATATATATGTATACACATATATATACGTATATATACATATATATGTACACACATATATATACGTATATATACATATATATGTACACACATACACATACACACATATACCTATATATTATAGCTGTATAATTTTGGAGTAATAAATCAATTTAGTGAACTAAACATATTGAAGATGATACTTAATACCTTTTACATTGATTTTAAGGTAAAATTATAAATTATTAAAAAAATAATAATTCTCCTCGCAGAGTTCTAAAGCTTTTTTTTTTTTTAAATCTCAAGATCCTATATTTTCTGAAATATGTTTAGATACACCACAGGTCTTTTATTCATATGGATTATATATATTGACATTTATCATAATATATATTAATATTGAGGATCTTTAAAGTATTTAATTTGGGGCGCCTGGGTGGCTCAGCCGGTTAAGCATCCGACTTTGGCTCAGGTCATGATCTCACAGTTTGTGCGTTCAAGCCCGCATTGAGCTCTGTGCTGACAGCAAGCTCAGAGCCTGGAGCCTGTTTCAGATTCTGTCTCTCTCGCTCTCTCTGACCCTCCCCTGCTCATGTGGTCTCTCTTTCTCAGAAAAAAAAATTAAAAAAATAAAATATTTAATTCAAGTATGTAACATTAACATAAATAGCAGTCATTGATGGAAATAGCTGCAACTTCTCTATTTCTAAAGATGTAATAAGAAATATGGTAGTATAGGACATCTTTGCAAATCTCTTCAATGTCTGCCTTAATAGGAGATAGCTGGATTCTCATGTCTCATTCCAAAATCTGCTGCAGAAGGTTGTTTGCTTTAAGTGTACAAAGCTAGAAAATGATGACCTTCTAGTTCTCATGGAACCCCAGATGTCTTCCACTACAATTTCAGAACTGCTGTCCTACAGCCACCATTTGGGAGAATTAGGCCAATAAGCAAGTTTTGTAAGGACACAGTCCTTTCACAAGAGATCTGTTCCTCTTACTGTAGTCGTCAGTCCCCCTGCCTAGGTGTCGCCATGGAAGAGGGGTGTGGGAAGCCTGGCACGGTCAACTTCTTCTGACATGCATCTCAGATCCTGCATGAATTCATCCTTATTTAGCCAAAAACAATGGCATTATTATGAACGTTTGAAATCTGCATTAGTTGGCTGGGAGTGAAAATATCACAGGCTGGGTGTTTTAAACAAATGAAATGTACTTTGTCACAGTTGCAGAGGCCGAAGGGTCAGGATCAAGACGTCATCAGCTACAGGACCTCTCGAGCCCTCTCCTTGGCCTGCGGATGCTGCCATCTCGCATCGTCTCCCCATGGTCTTTCTCTGCCTTCTCACATTCCAGGCACCGCTTTGTGTGTTCAAGTCCCGTCATGTTATCAGGACACTGGCCAGACTTCATGAGGGCTACCCTGATCACCTAATTTTAACCTAACTGCCTCTTTGCAGGGCCTATTGATACAAATTCTGAGTTACCAGAGACTAGGACTTGAACACATGAATCTCTGGGTCACAGGGGGTACAATGTAGCCCATGGCTTCACTTCAGCTTGATTCTCCAGATGAGCTTACACATCTGCCTCCATTCCATTACACAGTGCTCTTCTTGGTTGAGGAATACAAAGGAAAGGAGGGCGAAGAGAAACAATTCTATATTCTTTTCCAGAAGAAATTGCAGTCTTCAAAACAGGCAATGCAATGACGGCATTACTTTTGACAAGTGGAAGCTTAGCTTTTGATTAGAACATGAGATAACAAAGCAGCAAATGTTCGGTAAGAAAATATTTCTACTTGCATAAAATCTAGTGACTGATGCTGATAGGAATGCCTACAATATATGTTGCATTCCTAAACAATCACATTGGTAAAAAAAATTAAATTCATTTATTTTTTCATTAAAAATGTATTGGAATTCAGCTGTAAGTCTTTCTGAATTCTAAGTGCTGAGTGTATGTTCAAGTAAAATCAACGAGGTCCCTATCCAATAGCGCTAATACAGGAGATGGTCCATAAAAATGTGTAAACAATGTTGTCATCAGAGCTATATAGATAGCAATGACCCCTGCATTGAGTTTTTTTCCAGACATTTCAGTTAACATAAGATTTGGCATATTAATACCTAATAGATTTTTATATATTTACGGCTGCGAGAAAGTTCAAGAAAATACAGCTTATTATAAAATAATAAATGTGTGAAATTTCTCACACTTTTAGGTGAATGTTGAAAGCAGCATAATTTTTTTTCTTTGAAAAGAGCATAAAGGAGGCCAAAAAGATAAGAGGTTACCAACTGGGAAAATCTGTATTTTCAATTTAAAACTCCCTTTTGTAGAGAAATTGTCATGTTTTCACGGATACAAGTGTATAGATACAAGGACAAAATCAGGATGCACAATTAGATTTGTTAATTTAAGTTAAAAAATGTATATTATGGTGACAGTGTCAATAATATGCTCCTTGAGGGAGAAAAACAACATTTGTATATTTAAATGTATGAAACACTAATGAAATGAAAGTATGAATTTGTATAATTTTAGTCTTTTATGATGGTAGACAGCTATACTTATTTTTTGTGTGTATCAGAAAAAAATGTCAAATACAAAGAATGAAGAATACTAATGAATTTATCCACAATACAGATTAGAAATACACATCTGCATATGCATTTTATTGACCCTAAAAACGTAATTTTCATAATATTACCAAATTTCCATTCCACATATTTAAAAATTAATCTGTCATCTCTTTGCATATGTTAATAATGCAGTAGCTGTTCCGAAGATTTCTGCTGAAATCTTCTATGAGAATCACATTGATTGGAGAAGTATGAGTGGAAAGAAACGCTGTTAGGTCAAGGTGTATCTTTTCAATGTCATAATGTTTGAAGACAGAAGGAAAAAGTTTATGGATCTCATTTAATTTGGGATCAATATGCTCAGGTGAGAAATCTTGGGGAACTTTGACTGTGGGCCACTTAACTTGAAGGGAACTAAATTAGTTTGCCTCTATTTACCCCCTGCTGTAGGGAAACAATAACGTTTAACAAAAATGCCTCTCAGAAGTATTTAAAATAAATCTTAAAATCAAGATAGACTCAGTGTCATCATTTACAATTGGATTTAGGGGTGCCTAGGTGGCTCAGTCGCTTAAGCGTCTGACTTTGGCTCAGGTCATGATCTCATGGTTCATGGGTTCGAGTCCCACGTCAGGCTCTGTGCTGACAGCTCAGAACCTAGAGCCTGTGTCAGATTCTGTGTCTCCCTCTCTCTCTGATCCTCCCCTGCTTACTCTCTCTCTCTTTCTCAGAAAAAAAATAAAACATTAAAAAAATTAAAAAGAAATAAAAAATAAATAAAAATGGATTTACATTTTACAACAGTAATCTGCTTTTCATACAGAATTTTTTGAGATATTAAGAAATTATCTTATTAGTATAGTAAATATTTAAGTTTAAAATGTCAACTGTGTAAGACAATATTTCACGTCTGTCTCCTATTGATTAGCCAGACTATCGGCAACAAATTATTTCAATACTTTAAGTTCAGTGTGTTTTCCATTTTTATTCAGGAAAACTGGAGGCCATCGTTTCTTCCTCACCTATGACATTGGACTGTTTTGCAGATTGTTTTGGCTTCATAAAAAGGTCCACCCACTGGACTAAAGTGAAAGCCATCTCCAAGGGGTGCCTGGGTATTGGATGTCCAACTCGATTTTAGTTCAGGTCATGATCTCATAGTCAGGAGATGGATACCCAAGTTGGGCTCCATGCTGACTGTGGAACCTGCTTGGGATTCTCTCCCTCTTTCCTTCTCTCTGCCCCTTCTCTGCTCTCTCTCTCTCTCTCTCTCATACACACACACACACACACACACACACTCTCTCTCTCTCTCTCTCTCTCTCTCAAAATAAATACACAAACATTTTTAAAAAGCCATCTTCTGGGGTGCCTAGATGGCTCAGTTGTTTAAGTGTCCAATTTTGGCTCAATCACGACTTTGGTTTGTCATTTTGAGCCCCATGTCGGGCACTGTGCTCACAGCTCAGGGCCTGGAGCCCGGTTCTAATTCTGTGACTCCATCTCTCTCTCTGTCCCTCCCCCAGTCATCTCTGTCTCTGTCTCTCAAAAAATAAACATTTAAAAAAATTTTAAAAAGCCATCTTCAAATGTGCAAGTGTATTTGAGAATCCATTCTAGCTGATGCAATGATGATTAGGTTTACTTTAACATACATCAATGGAGATACTAGCAGGTGTGGTGATAATGTGTGTGTGAGGGGGTGGGGGTTGAAGCAGGCTGTTAATCATAAAAGCAAACTGGCCATCTTGTTTGGGCATTCTTCCACAGTGAACATAAGCACAGCTTCACACTGAAGCATGCTATGACTTCATGTCAAAGGCTAACCTGAAATCAAAGTTTCTTTTGCGTAGAGAGGAGACACTCAAGCAAGGACGTGTGCATTCTAAGATGGAGATGGAGTAAGAAAGTGATATGGAAATCACATGATCTAAATTTCATGATCTAAAAAAAAATCTATAATGTTGGGTTTGGAATTTGCATTGATCAATGAATTAATTTATGAAAGCCTTTTCTTTAAAAGCACAGCCAGAAGACACATGTCATTATTATAAGAGCCTTAGGGAGGAAAGTGGCCACTCAAACATTGGATGATTATGGGAGCAAATGATGTTCTGTTTTTCAGTCTAGAGTTGGTGTTAGGACAGATCCACTTTTAACACTTTTCTCCAAGAGCTCTTCCCAGGTAAACCTTAAAATCATGGCAATAATGATGTAGGCAGCTACTCTGGGGGTGGAAGAGGAAATGAACTAAATGGCCCAGCTTTTTAAGAGAGTAATTTAATTAGTTATCATAATTACTAGACCATATTCTACCATTTCTTTAAACCAAGTTCATGTTCATGTGGGTCCTTCTTCAGAAACTATATAAAGAGGACTAGAGTGGGCACTTCTAGCTAGTAAAAGGAATAATATGGAAAAGAAAATACTCCATTAAATTTCAAGTTATAGATTCCTGTTGTTATTAATATTACCATAACTTGGAACTATTCTTATTATTATCCTGTCACCACTTTTATCTTTTGTATCATTTTTCCTGGGGACAGAGTCATCAAGACCTAAATAATCATGCCATTGGCAGAAATAACCAAGGGACTAGGAAGGTATAGTTTTTAGATAACACTGTCCAAAATACTTGAGGTCAACAAATGAGGATGCTTGGAGTCATAGTGTACCTTGTAGAATTAAAACATCTACCTTCTCTTCAATTCCAGATTTGTGTGATCCAAAATAACATTTTCCAAGAGTTTAATTCCTGGGATGACTTATGAGTCTTAGAGGGGCACCTGGGTGGCTTAGTCATTGAGCATCCGAGTACTGAGTTCACCTCAGATCATGATCACAGGGTCACGGGATCAAGCCCCATGTAGTGCTCCATGCTGAGTGTGGAGCCTGCTTAAGATTCCCTCTGCCCTTGCCCCCCATCTTCACTCTTGTGTGTGCTCTCTCTCAAAAAAATTATAAAAAGAATCACTGATACAAGAATGGTATGGAGGCATATGCTTATGTTTGCAAATCTATCCTTTGTTGAGGCTGACACTGAAGGAAAAATAAAAATCACATAATATAGGTTAGAGAATGTTCGTAGGAATAGGACTGACATACAAACTGAAAACGTTGTCATTTTTTTTCATTTTTATTTTATAGAGAGACAGAGTGTGACCAGGGGAGAAGTGGAGAGAGAAAGGGAGAGAATCCCAAGCTCCATGCTCCATGCTCAGCACAGATCTGAACACAGGGCTCAATCCTATGACCCTGGGATCATGACCTGAGCCAAAAGCAAGAGTCAGACACTCAACCGTCTGAGCCACTCAGGTGCCCAGGAAACATTATTGTTATTAAAGCAAACCCATCATGCAAACTGGTAGTTTTGAAAAATCCTAACACACATTGTCCCCATAGAAATAAGGACATGCATTGTGGACAGTTTTTCTTACCACCCTCCACATGCTAACTTCAGCTATAGTATATTAGTCTATAATAATTTAAAAATATTCATAAATTGGTCCTTTATGAGGCTTCCTTCTGTTATGAGTAACATGAACAGTGGAAGAAATTTGAACCCCCTAGCTAAGGCTACATTTGGAAAGGATGCAACATCTGTTTTGTTTCTTTTCATTTATAAGAATCTTGACTGAAACAAGAAATGCCTGTCCAGTTCAGATAACTATAATGATATCTGGATGAGATACTTTCCATGCAGTTTCATGAAGATAACAGGTGTGTGTGTCTGTATGTTTGTGTGTGTTAAAATAATTATTGGATGCTGTCTCTGGAGTGAGAACTATAATTATTTTATCACATAGTCAATCTGAGGAATTTACACACACACATATACATGTGTAAATGCACATATATATACAATTAAATTCTCACATATTTTTATTAAGCTTATGCAAAAAGTTTTGTGCAAATATGAAAAAATCTACTACAAATGTTTGTGTACAGTGTTTTTTTTAAACACAGCCTCCTCTTCTCCAAGATAAATATCCATGAGTGACATCACTGGATCAAAATCTGGAAAGAGTCCAAATGCCCTTCATCAGGGGAATGGATAAACAAAAAATACGGTACATTTATGCAAGGAGAAGCTACTTCACAAGCAAAAGAATTCACTGTTGATGCAAGCTGCAACTTGCATGAATCTCAAAAACTGGGTGAATAAGCCAGTTTCAAAAAAAAAAAGTTATACATATGTAAGATTTCATTTACAGGATTTGCTTGAAAAGACAACCTATCATGAACATACCAGGTAAGTGACTGCAAGGAGTGAGGGTTTTGTGAAGGTTGTTATGCAAAAGCATAGAAAGAGGGAGCTTTTTGTGGGGCGCCTGGGTGGCTCAGTTGGTTAAGTGTCTGACTTCAGTTCAGGTCATGATCTCACAGTTTCTGAGTTCGAGCCCCACTTTGGGCTCCACTGACAGCTCAGAGCCTAGAACCTGCTTCTGATTCTGTGTTTCCCCCTCTCTCTGCCTCTCTCCCACTCACACTCTATCCCACTTTCTCTCTCTCAAGAATAAACTTTAACAAAATGAGGGCGGTTTTGGGGTTACTTCACTGTCTCCTGATGGGGGTGGTAGTTACATGAATCAAGGCATGCCTTAACCATTTATAAAATCTGTAACAAAAATCCCATGACAATGTATGATTTTTTAATTAAAGAGAATTAAAATCTGGTGTCCACTTGTGGATGTGTAATTAGGACAGGCCAGGAAGCTCTTCTCTTTGTTCATATTTGACGGATCCGTTCTGCGCTGCACTGTCTTTATTCAGTGCCAGTGAACGCTGAAGTTCTATTTGCTTAGTAGAACCTTTTTAATGTCTACAAGAAATTCTTAGCATCTTTATGTGATTAAAAAGGCCTTAAAATGAAATTCCTAGTCTTGGGAATGTGAGCGGCACAATACAGTCACTCTAGGGATAGCTTTAGGTACTTACATCTCTATTTAGATTGAGGGGGAAAGAGATACCTTGTTTTCTTCTCTCCATGTGACTAGAGGGACTTTAGGTTTATTTTTTTTTAACTTGTTGTTTGACTTTGCCATAGATCAACCGTTTTCTCACATGGATTCCCCTGACTTTACTGCATTAATATGTAAGCATGCTTACATCTTTCCTGTTTTTAGGAAGGTAAAGCTTCCTCCACTCTCTTTCCCCTTAGCTTTGTTCCTTTCCTTGCAGCCTGTGACATTGAATGTGATGTTATTTTTCACCCCCTGTTCTCGTAGCACTCTGGTACAATCTAGCCTCCCTTAAAATTTAGTGAAGATCGTTGTTTTTTGGTTAAGAAACAAAAGTCCTATTTCTGTCTTATCTAAGTTAACCTCTTTGAAGCATTCTGTGCTATGAACTATCCTTTCTTGTGTCCCTCCACCCTGCTGGCTTTCCTATGTTTCCAGTGGCCTCAGAGTCAGATTTTAGGATTAAGAGAAGTGAAAGCAATTTAACCTAGTCTTTAAGAAGCCATATATATGTAGGGATCAATAGGAGCACTAAACACTTTGATCTGAATTAAGAATGGGGGAGGGGCACCTGGGTGGCTCAGTGGGTTAAGTGTCTGACTTCAGTTCAGGTCATGATCTCACGGTTCGTGGATTGGAGCCCCGTGTCAGGCTTTATGCTGACAGCTAGCTCAGAGCCTGGAGCCTGTTTCAGATTCTGTATCTCCCTCTCTCTCTGACCCTCCCCTGCTCACGCTGTTTCTCTCTCTCTCTCAGAAATAAATAAAACATTAAAAATTAAAAAAAAAAGAATGGGGGAGCCAGTGTATTGGATATGTCAGCTGTGGAAAAAAGAGGCACAAATCACCATTATCCCTTATCATTCAGCCTTAGTCTCCAAATAAGGAATGTGGTCAAGGCATTCTTCTTGGAGATGCATGTGCTCAAAATGTGGATGTGGTCAGTAACTCCTCCTGGTCCACCGTCTGACTTCACTGGTTCCTCATCAAAGAGGCTTTTGTCAAATACACTCTCTGAACAACCAGCACACTAGCTGAGAGTTGAGAGCTGTGACCAGAGTTCATCATCTCGTTCCTGTCTTCTCCAGGAGTAGTCATTGGGAACATGACACTGTTTTCAGTTCATAAGCAAGATTGGTATTGGCTCAGTTTATTTTCTCCTTTTCACTGTGATAACTGGGGATGAAGAGACCACTCTGGAAAATTGAAACATCCACAGAGCAGCATTTGGTCTTGTTAAGATTGGCTGCAAGGGCATTCGCTACTTCAGGGCTTGCGAGAAGCAAGGGCAGTCATTCTTCAGCCTGTGTGTTAGTCCCAGGCCTGCACTTTTTCCGAGCTTTCTTATGTCTCTCAGCTTCCCATATTCTAGTGCATTACTCAGAAAGGGAATGAGCTAAGATCCACAGAAATGAGCCACAACCCAGGCATGCTGGAAAGGGTCTTAGGTATGAATATTTAGGGAGACAGCAGACAAGAGTCAGTCTCAAATGCCTGTCAGGAGGTCACTCTTCCCCCAAGCCACTGCTCTGCTCAGTGACTCCAATGCCCTCAGGTTAAAGAGATATGGGTAAAGGTCAAAGTCAGACTGAGGCTTGATGTTTGGAAGGATCTGGTCCCAGAAAAGATGGGAATGGTATCAAGGAGAATTTACGTCCATTTTCCAACGAAAACTGAAAGTCTAAATGCAGGATAACAGGGAGAGAGAGACACAGCTCATACAAAATATGCAAAATGCAGGTGAGAAGTCAAGTCTGGGAAGAAAAAGGCATAATTCAAGAAACAGAGAAGCTGCGTTCCCAGTCGTGATTTATTTCACAGACAAAATGGATTTGGTATGTATTCAGAACATCATATTGTTCAAATACAAACTGATAAAACAAAATAATATGTTGAAATAAGATTGTAGAGGTATGAAAACTAGATGAGAGCCAACTAATGCCATTACAGCACTAACAAAGAATTTACAAGAGAGGGACAATGTATAATGTGTTTAAAATAAAACTAATGGGATGGAAGAAATGACTGATATATGATCATATTAAGATCAAGGAATAAAAGTCAATAAGATTATAGCCATGAGAGGTAACATGGAGCCATTAGAGGTATAAATGGAGGACAGGAAAGACACTCCAACTTTTCCTGAAGGGGAGCAGCCCCCCAAAATTGGTCTCAAAAATCTAGAACACGAAGTCTATCAATGAAATAAGTGGCAACTGGTAATAATTGCTATAGACCACTGACCTTGAGGCATGTTACTTTAAAGATACACACAATGAGAAAGACAATTTAAGCATCTCAAATGAAAAGCAGCTTGTAACAACTGGCCTATATATATAATTTAGGAATATAAATAGACACAATGAAACGAAATAAAAGAAAAAGCAATGAGATCATGAACTTGGAATTCACGGAGAAGTAAGGGGCTAGAATGGTGAATGGGAAGATTAGATTCATGTTATTTTCCAAGACTCAAGCTTTGTTTCAGATGATGGATTTATAGGTGCTTCATACATAATTATGGTTATTGCTATTGCCATTATACTTTTAAATTGAGGTGTGACATAACGCAAAGAAGTCCACTAAAATCTGAAACTTGAAAACATTTTATATTCCCCGCAAGGAGCCACCCCTCCAATCAGAAAAAGAACATGGCCAGCCTCAGAGAAGTTTCCTTTGGTCCTGAAAGTATTTTCCTCTGCTGCATTAGGCAGAAAGAAGGACTGGAGCTAAATCCATCCTGGCATTAAACCGGGTCAAACAGCTGTTGCCGTAGTTTAGACGGAGTCCACGCTGGACTTGTTCCTGTTTCGAGGGTGCGGATCTCTTGGTCTGGCTCTTCGGGCCTCTCCCCACGATGCTTCCAATCTGGCAAGTGTCTTGCGCAGGAGACTAGGGGTGCATTTGATGCAGGCTCCTCCTTCCAAGGAGGCTTTTCTCCTGAGCATCAGGAGCTGGTTTTATGTAACTGTCTGGCCGATGGGGGTCTGGCTTTTCCTGGCAGATCTCCATCCCCTGGGATCTGAAAATTCTAATTCACAGAGATTGAGCTTACTGCTTTTATGCAGCCTTATGTCACAGCAGGTTCAAATTCTGGCAGCTAGTATTGATTTGCTGGAACTTCGACACTCGAAAGGCACTTCGCTTTCTACATCTCCCATCTGCCCCAGCGCTCATCAAAAGCTTCTTTCCTCTGTCGATTCTATCTGCCTAGGCTAGTGGTTCTCAACTGAGGAGGACTTGGAATCCCACCTCCCCTCCCTACCCCCGCATTTGTCAATATCTGTTGTGTTTTTAGGCCATCCTCCTTTGATAGCCTTCTAATCCTGCACTTGGATAAATATGATTATGCTTATTCTATCTGTAACCTATTAGATTCTAATCATTAACTGGGAAAATTTTAATTAGGAAACTTTGTTACTTAACTTATTCAGTAACAAGGTAGGAAAGGTGTTTTACTGCTAAGCAGCAAGCACATATTAATGAAGATCTTTAATGGTATGATTAAAGCAAATGGTAGCTCAGGTCTTAAAGCATCATTTCTACATATATATCTTGCAGTGACAGGATATTTTCTGGATTAGCTTTTAAGTTACTTAGACTTGAGTTATAGAAGAGTTAGTAAGAAAACATAGAGGATTCCAGGGTTAGATTTCTAAACAAATCAAATTTTTGGTTCAAGAAATTTATCTTTAATAGATTATTGCATCTCTCTGTTTGGGATATGGCCACTTTGCTGAAGGATTTTGGGCAACTTTATTCTTGAGGTGAGCAAAATCTGACCACCTGTTACTTGCATGAACAAGCTCACATTTAAGTTTTCTTGCATTATGAAAACTATAAAATACTTCCTGGCAGTGATTAAAATATTAGACAATTATTTCTTTTAGAAAAGAATTTGATTCAGACAGGCTGAACTTCCAAATTTATGCCAATGATTAATTGAAGCTTTATTTGCATGTGATGTAATATTGTTTGAAGATTTCCATGTATTATAATAGTAAGAAAATAGTAGAATATATTGTAGCTTTACACACTGTTTCAAAACTGAAAGTTTAACTATATTCTGGTAGTTAATTGGAGATGTGGGGATGAGCATATTCAATTTGCACTGGACAATAATCAAGAGTCAAAAGGTGGCAAGGTTGGTGATGAAATAGATATTTTGTAATAAAAGTCTATGTTAGCTAAAACTTTAATATTACATTATTCTCAAATTACAGGGAATGAAGTTGAGTGATGACTTTTTTTGTTTGTTTGTTTTTTGTTTTGTTTTGTTGGTCAACTTCCCAGGAAATAACTCTTTCCCTTTCACCTGTTTTTTCTTACCTTAGACCCCTTCCCCTCAACCTGTATCTTTGTTCTCCCTTCTTAGTACAGGGTTGCATTAGAAAATAATAGCACAAATTATCATGAAGGAAAAATATTACAACACCTGACATAACTAGATTTTAAAATACTGGGTGAGTGGAACCCGTCAATATCAATTTCGATACTCAATGTCTATGCCTTACTCTTGTGTTCTATGCCTACAAACGTTTTGGTCTCGATAACCAGTATAGTTTTTTGTTATGTTATCCTCAAGTATTTCTGTAGGTTTAAGATTTTGCCTTATTTGTTATTATTTGTTTTTTTTGTGTGTGTGTGTGCCTTAAGACTATAATAGCACCTTGCCCTGAGGGAGCTTTCTAAAGCTTTTGAATTTCATAGCTGAGTCATTCATTACTAGTGAGAGTAGGAATGAAATTGTTTCCGATCCAACTCATCTCAGAAGTCAGTCCCATTGAATTCCTGTAATGGGAATGGGGCAAAGGTTAAACTTATCTGTGTAACCTAAGTTATGGGAGTTCTTGACTCATGCAAATGTCTCTATGGCTGGTCAGAAATTGACTATTCACTGAAAAAAAGATAAGAAAACGCATGCTTAGACTTACAGAAGCATCGCATTTCTTCTGTGGGCTCATCTCCCATGAGATGAAGATGTCATTTAGGCTTGGTTTTCTGCCCTAAAATTAGCAACGTCCCTCCTTGGCATTTTTATCCCCAAAGATGTTAATTGTTCTTCCAGCGCTTTGTTTAATTTCTATGGGGTTGCTATTCTGTATGTCATCTGTCTTAGTGAGGTTCTGTCAGTGATCTATGAGGCAACTGATTGTTCCTGTCAGCCTACCTTAAAGATCCAATGAGAATGAACACCCCCCAAACTGTGCTTAAGCAACACTGACTTCTGATGTGTTCATTTTCACGCCCCTCTTTGGCTACACTCTATTACTTTCATCTTATGTGCTATTTCATAATGTGACCTTAGTAATAAAAAAAAAAAAAAAACGCTACTTGAATTTTAAGTGGTAGTTGAGAGAAAGCAATGAAAATGGAGGAAAAGAAAGGAAAATAGATTTTCATTTTTAAGGCACTGCTTGTTATATGCAAGAGTGTTAATCACAGCCAGAATGAGACTTTCAAATCTCAACAACATAATACATCAGTGCCCCTGAGTCTCTGTTGAGGGAAATGTGTTTTTTATTTTACAGGAAACATAACTTCTTTGATAACCTTGTTTTTCTTTGTTGTATAAAATATGAGTTTCTATATTTTTATTTAGTTTCTGGCTCACTTAGCTTACTGTAGTGTTTTTGGTGTTTTACACGAAATGAGCACATGCTATTGAGACGATTGTCACTCTTAATAAGGGAGCATATGAAAACATATGTTTAAAATGTTCTAGTTGACTTCCTCAATTTTTGAAGGACTTACTACTGACTGGGATGTGCTTTAAAATTAGACAATTCTATTAATTATACCCATTGTTTTGTGATAAATATATGCCCAGATAACATTTGCTTCCAAAATTTTATGAAGCTAAAATGCTTACTGGTAATTTGTTAAAGGAATAATTTATATTTTGGTCTTTGTATTTTCTGCTCCAGCATTCTTCAGATTATAGTTGTTTTTAGGCTTCATTGCTTCAGGAAGTTTTTTGGCAGGGCAGCATGCAGGTGCAGTACAAAGTCAAGGTTCGACCTCTATTTTGTAAAAGCCAAAGCCCATTGAGAAAATGAAGCTAGCTGGATCGAAGAAGGAATGCAGAAGGGGAAAGTCTTTGAGGTCAAGGAGGTAGAAAGAAAGGGATTAGATTTTATCAGGCTAGGGAGAGGGGCATGTTCAGGAACCGGGTTTGCTTCTGCATAGAGGTGGGAGAAAGGGACACTTTGGAGGTGAACGGAGCTGAGAACTGACAAGAAATAGGCAAAGGGAAAACTATTCTCACCCATTGGCTTTGTCCTCAGCTGCAATGGAAGATGACTTGAAGGGACCACACTAACAACCAAAGAACCAAGACCTCTACCACTGAAGTAGAGCTATGCAAGGCCCTTCACACCCTTGTGGCATGTGGAACGCATAACAGAGCTGTTTGAGTCCATCTGGGCTGTTCTAACAAAATACCATAGAATGGATGGCTTATAAACAACAAACACTTATTTCTCACAGTTCTGGTAGCTGAGAAGTCTAACATCATATAACCATTAGATTTGGCATCTGGTGGAAAGACTAAGGATCTCTCTGGAACTGCTTTTATATAGACCGTAATCTTACATAATGTGGATCTACCCTCATGACCTAATGACCTCCCAAAGTCCCATCTCTTACTACTATTACCTTGGGGATTGGGGTTAACCCCTTAGGGTTCAGGTCATGACAAAGACCTTTGATTTGGAATCAAGTGGATATACAGAAACTAATAAAATACAGTATTTCTCATATCTACACTTGCAGATATGAGGTCATTAAGTGCTATAACAATATAGCTAGATAAAGGGATGAGAGAAAAATAGTTTATGTTCAGAAATACCTCTGTATCACTTTTCATCTCAATCATGTATCAAGCTAACTAACTAATCAAAGTGCTTTCGAAGTTGCAAAAGTACAATGCATTAGAATCCTACAATTCTCCTAACTTTTGTAATTGGTTAACTAACACTTAAATGTGTTCTCGATAAGTTTTAGCATTGAAAATGTAAAGGGCCGGTAATCAATTTTCCAGATGGAAATTGTTGTTGCTAATGTCCATATAAAGTCCTTGAGAGAAGACTCAAGAGAAGGTTGAGGCAGAGCAGGTCTTCGGTGTCTCCTACAGCCAATATGCCTCCCTAACACTGACACCATTAGCTACAGTGCACACCCCTATTATCATTTTGTTCCCCTGAAAACATTTCCTTTCCTGACTTTAGACTTGGCCCAATGGTATGAGGTATTATATTATTAATATATACTATTATATTATTATTGGTATATGGTATTATACCATTATTAATGGTATATGATATTATATTATCAATGCAGTAAACATATTGTTAATGTTTATTTATTTGAGAGAGAGAGAGAGAGAGGGAGAGAGAGAGAGGGAGAGAGAGAGAGAAAAAATGCACAAGTGGGGGGGGGTACAGAGAGAGAGGAAGAGAAAACCCCAAGCAGTGCAGGGCCCAACAGAGGGCTCGAGACCATGAACTGTGAGATCATGACCTGAGCCAAAATCAAGAGTTAGACACTTAACTGACTGTGCCACCCAGGCACTGTAATAAAATATGGTTTTTGACTTGTATCTGTTTGTTTGCTAGTCTACAAGGGAGTGTGCAAGCGGCACACACACATTATAATGACTTACCTGCGTGGGTAAATTAAATTCTGTTCATGTTTCCTGGTTTTTCTATTATTCCTCCTCCACTAACTCTTCTGGGGGGTTCAAGACAAATTTTGCTTTATCTGTAGCTGAAGCTCTGCACTGCTGTCCTGTCCTTCTATTCTGCTGGGAATATTTTAACCCACATTTGTAAAAACGCTTAACCTCACTATGTTCTTCAAGAGCGGAGCCTAAAACCAAAGGCATTAGGTCTGATGCAAGTTTAGGGCAAGTCTAAGACTGAGGGTTGCCTTGGAAAAAATGACTCTGAACTTCAGCACCTGGTGGTTGACACACATTGTGGCTGTCAGCTTGAATCAAAGCTGGAATCCCTGAGAGGGGTCAATTTAATCTCAGAAATTGGACTTTGGGATCAGACAAGAAAACTCTTACAGAGAGAAAATGTTAAGAGGCAGTTACTAAAGTTACTAATAAGAGTGTAGCTTGTATAAATTTAGAAATAAACCAGAAGTATAATGAGTCATATTACTTTTGGTTTTTATCTTGTGTGTCTTTTCTGTGATTCCTCCCACCACCAACTTATCGGGAAGATATCTGCTGGCATAGGATCCGTTATAATAACACAAACATATTTAAAATATTATCAATGGTAGTGGATATAAAGAGCTCCATAATTTTATGATTTAAGATTGCCTTTTGGCACTATTATGATGTTCTTGGGACCAGGGATCAAAATTCAGTGTCAAAATTTCATTTTGTACTCTCATTCTAGGGCTTTCCAAGGTATGATGTATAGATGCACGCAGGGAAACAAAGCTTTTATCCAAGAATTGTTTGTTACAACTAAGAAAAAGCCATGTATCCCAATTTACAAAAAGCGTTTTACCAAGTCCGATACCTCCATTTGGGGCACCTAGAAATAGTGCAAGCAGAGTGCGAGAGGAGCAAGGAGGGGGAAAAGGTGTGGATAGAGGACACTGGTTGGAGGATCCTCTCACCTACTATGTGCATGGGGCAAAAGGAAAGAAATCCAGCCCGGCTGCAGGGAGAGTCCAGACCTTACACGGGTCACATGAGGATGGTGAAGAGCAAGGCCATCCCTGTGGTCACGTGTCACATCACACAGTGTCCTGAACTCGGAACCTTTAGATGATGGACTGCAGTGCTGTGCTCTCCTTACCTTATAATGAAGAATTATGTAACAAGGAAAACAAAGTTTTTCCTCTAAAATGGAAAATGGCACGGGGCACCTGGGTGGCTCAGGCGGATAAGCGTCTGACTTCGGTTCAGGTCATGACCTTGCTGTTCCAGAGTTCGACCCCCGCGTCAGGCTCTGTGCTTACAACACAGAGCCTGGAAGCTGCTTCAGATTCTCTTTCTTTTTTTTTTTTTTAATGTTTTATTTATTTCTAGGAGAGAGAGACAGCGTGAGCAGGGGAGGGTCAGAGAGAGAGGGAGTCACAGACTGAAACAGGCTCCAGGCTCCAAGCTGGCAGTCAGCACAGAGCCCGACACGGGGCTCGAACCCACAAACCGCGAGATCATGACCTAAGCGAAAGTCGGAAAGTCAGACGCTTAACCGACTAAGCCACCCAGGCGCCCCTTCAGATTCTCTTTCTCCCTCTCTCTCTGCCCCTCCTCTGCTAACACTCTTTCCCTCTCTCAAAAATAAACATTAAATAGAAACGGGCACAATATCACTATAAGTGAACTGTTTTGTTTATTTTATTTTAAGGGCAATGGATAAGCATGCAAATATCTAACTACACAGATTGGGAATGTCCCATTCTGTATGAGAGTTACTGAGCAGAGGCCCTATTGTATGCATTTGACCTTATTTGTTCAAATTCTGCTGCGACTGCAGAGCATGGACTCCTCCTGGACTCCAGGAAGGGGCGGGGAAAGCAGGAACTTCACAAGCACTGTTTGTGCAATGTCATAGCCAAGTCGGCACAGCGCCCGAGAACGTGTGGCAGACATAGTTCTCCTGTGAGTCCACCAACCCTCAATGCCATTCTACGTTTATGACACTCTTGATTCTTTCCCTACAGTTGTTTACAGCGAAGGATCATCACCTTTACCTTCCCACATTTTTAAACAGACCGCATTGTATGTTGTGCTTCGCTAATATCATGAGAAAAAGAATCAAAGCATGTTGTCCATCGAGCAGTGAAAATTGTCATTTTAAGAAAAAATGTATTTTTTCATAGTTAGACAGGCATCTTCTACCTGCAAACGTATATACACCCAGAGCCTACAAAACAGGAGAGCAGGCTTTGACAGCATAGCTGTCACAAGTGAAACACCATAGTGTATCTGTTTTCTATGAATGCTATAACAAGGTACACAAGCTTAGTACCATCTTACCGTTTTGCAGGTCAGAAGGCTGAAGTGGATCTCCCAGGGCTAAGAGCAACGCGTTTGCATGGCTGCCTTCTTGTATTGGTTCTTGGGAGGAATCATTCCCTTGCCTTTTCTAGCTTCTAGAAGGTGTTTGCATCCTTCTTCTGCCATCTGCAAAGCCAGCAGTAGGAGGTCATGTTCCTCTCACACTGCGATCAGCTCTTGTTCTCGCTTTCTTTCCCCTGTTTTCTACCCAGAGCAACCTCAGTGATTACACTGGCCCCACCTGGGTAATCCAGGGGTAACGACTATCAAATTCACATTTGTTAAGTGGAGTACACACTACCAGACGGTGAGATGAGTTTCAACAGCAAATCAAACAAAGAAGTTTAGTGCTTACAGGTCCTGGAGGAGGCATACGTGGCGTGCCTTGCAAGGCCACGCAGGGCTATCAAGGCGGTGTGCACATAGAGAGCACATGGACCCAGAACACATGGTTTTATTAGGGCCCATGGGTGGAGCACTGCCGTGTTCCCAGGCGAAGCCTGGATTAGACAATCCAAACCCCAGCGGGCAGTTTTGGTAGCTCTGTGAGGCTCTCCTTCTAAGAAGAGCACAAAGGGATGTCCCAAGTATGCAGGGCGAGGTTGGCGATTACCAAGGCTGCTGGAGAAGACGTGTCAGGAACTGACATGTTTTTGTCACATTGGGGGCTGCTATCTAAGGCAAATACTTGCATGAGCGAGTGGCTTAATGTCAGGGTAAGAACTCCACGGGCCACTTGGTCAGATAAATCAACAGATGCTGAAGCAGCAATACCAGAGAGTAGATCAGCTGAACATGAGGCCGGGATACTCACCCACCTCAGTGTCACCTGATTGGCATTCCTTTTTTTTTTAATGTTTTAATTTATTTTTTGAGAGAGAGAGAGAGACAGTGTCAGCAGGGGAGGGTCAGAGAGAGAGGGAGACAAAGAATTCAAAGCTCCAGGCTCTGAGCTGTGAGCACAGAGCCCAATACGGGGTTCGAACCCATGAACTGTGAGATATAACCTGAGCTGAAGTCGGATGCCCAACGAACTGAACCACCCAGGCGCCCCTGATTAGCATTCTTAATTGCATCTGACACCTTAATTCCCCTGTGCTATGTAAGGTGGCATAGTCACAGGTCGGCGAGATTAGGATGTGGGCAACACAAGGGGGCCTCGTCCACACAAACTACATGAGAGAACATGTAATCATATGAAAATCAAATATGGAAGCAATATTCTTCCTCAATATCATGGTTCCCAACGAGCAATTTTCATTTATGATTAAAGTGTTGATGTGAGGTCAGAAAAGGTGTAAAAGAGGAAATGGAGAGAGAGAAGAGAAGGGAAGAGAAAGATAGCTCAAAAAATGAAATTAAAAGGAAAAGCATCTCTAAGCCAGTCATGTGTATAAAACTATCAAATGAGAGAGGTTATGTTGCAGAGATGGTTGGCCTCACCTACGGGTGTGCAGACAGGGCGGAGCTGCTGAAGCCACCCCACACTCCCTGAATATGAATCTGCATGTTACTGGGGCACCTGGGGGGACTCAGTCAATTAAGCGTCTGGCTCTTGATTTCGCCTCAGGTCATAATCCCATGGATCAGGAGTTTGAGCCCTGCTTTGGGCTCTGCGCTGACAATGTAAAGTCTGTTTAGGTTCTCTCTCTCTGCTCCTCCCCTGCTCCCAAATTTGAGGTGCTCTCTCTCTCTGTCTCTATCTGTCTCTCTCAACTAACTAACTTACTAAATAAATAAACAAATAAACTAAAAAAAAATCTGCATGAACCATACGGACGTGCTGTGTAGTCATTCCTAGTTGAGAAACGCAGGCATAGTTAACCGTGTGGCTCATTCTACACAGTGCAGTATTCAGAAGTATGGGCTTTAGGTTAAAGGATATGTAATTTCAAATTCCCACCCTTGCTACCATGAGGAGGTTCTGAGCTTCTCCAAACTGCAGTCATCTAATAGGTAAAATAGGTTAATCACCTACATAAGGGCAGTTGAATGGTATGAATGGAACAGCACCTGCAAGCTGGTTACAACACCTGATAAGTGTTAGTGACTTATATCACCACCATGGACAAAGCGCGCTGTGGTGGAATGGAAAGTGGGTGAATCTAGGAATGGAGACTCGTGTCCTCCAGGCTAGATGCTTACTGGCTGTGCGATTTTCATTAACAGCTATGTTCTGAACCGATGTTTTCTCAAGTGTTAAAATGGGATAAAAATGCTAATGTGAGTCTTTTAAAAAGCAACATTGTCAAGTGCTCTTAAAAGGATACTTTTAAAGTATACTTTAAAATGATAAAAAAGGTAAATAATAATATAAATGCGAGCTATTAGTATTGTCATCTATCCTAATAGTAGCTATTGTATTCCAATCTGCTTCCTATGAGATGGAGGTGGACTCCATTGTGGCCGGGTCAGATGATGTGTTAATAAAATTTAAATTAAGAAAAGCACAAGCCCTTAGCCTGAACCATGCCTGCATTCTCTGGGACTCACAGAGGAATCTGACCATGGCCATGGTCTACTGAAAGCCAATGTGGGGCACTTACACAGTACAGAGTCCAGACAACTGGCTCATAATTTTCAGAATCCTCAATGGATAGAATGTTTTAGAGCAGATAACGATATAAACAATTTATGTTTTTTCATACATGAGAGGAAATGACCTTCATAACTTAGTTGTAGCTTCATTTTACTTATGAGTCATTCAATAAATGATAGAAATAAATTATATTGTTCAACTGCCCGTTGTTATATATTCCCATTGTAAATGGATATTTTTCATTGTCCTGACATATTTGCAACAATAATGTGTTTTCAGGCTATAAATATTGATAGAGCAAAGATGTGTGTGTTTGCACTTTGAATATTTGGTAAGTTCCACAAACACCTATAGAATGAACATTAGCAGTTCTAGGAAGCTTTACGTATCTCCCAATGGACAGTTCCTGCTGCAGGGGTTTAAAAAATATCCTTCATTAAATAAGTTGTTTCCACTAAGCAATTATTTAATTTTAACTGATTTTTAACTAACTTTGAACTTTTTCGTGAATGCTACTCATTTCAGGGAAACTTACAGATACGCTACATTATATAATCCCCTGGGTAAATAAAATACTTGAAAATTTAACATAGAATTATATAAAGGCAATTTTTATTTAGAATGATCTTTTCATTAACTGACATTTGTCTTTAATTAAAACGTGATGGAAAGGTAGATATGTACTCTAACTGCAGAAGATTTGTGTGTGTGATTTGTGTGAAAAATAGGCGGGCTGGATGGAGGAGAGGGGCTGAGGAGAAAAATGGAGAAGGCATCTTTCACATCACGGATGTGGTTACGTATTTTTAAATAAATGCACCCTTTCTGCAATTAAAGAAAATAACAAAATTCTGTAAATCTTATGTCTGTTAATTTAAGTATCCTGAGAGATGAGCTTATTAAAAGGTTGATGCACATCTTTCCTTGGTTAAACTTTCAATTTTTTAGGGATGTGGGCAATTCACTTTTTTTAACCAATTTCCCTTCCTTCTTACATTTCCCTCCTTCCTTTCTTTCACTCTGGAGCTTAAACAAGCAAACAACGTATTTGCATTTTCTGCCCCTTCTTAACTCACAGTTCCTCCCTAATTTTCCTGGAATTTTCCATCAGTATCTTATTTATGGGAATATACTGGAAGGAAGGCCAGTCCAAATATTTCTCTGGGTAATCTAAAATTCCACCATCTAAATTTAAAAGACTCTTGAGGCATGCAAACTGAGAATATTTTAAATTGTTGTCCCATAGGAATTACTTGCAATGCCTTTCCATTTTATCCATTTTATCCTGTATTGATAATATCAGAAGACACATCTCTGTGAAGTTTGCCGCTTTAAGTATTACAAGAATTTTGTTCACTGTATATAATGTTCTGCTATTATTTAACCATTTGAAAACTTTCAGTTAGTTTTAATATCGTGGCTGGTATAGTTTTACCTTTCGAAAGCTATAATAAATATTTCTGTCCATGTGCTGATTGCTAATAAAAAAATCTAATTTTAGAATAATTTTTATTTAAGTTTCCAGATCATTGCAAACTCTATATATTCTAAACATATTCCTTCTCCATCTTGCTATTCTATCCACAAATTTCCTTCCTTATTACTGTTCTGTTTCTCTTAAAATGTTTTGAGCATATTTTTAAGTTACCCTCTGCTTTTTTCTGCAAAAGCAAAAATAAATGTATGGCAATCATCCCAAGTAGTTTCAGATAAAAAAGAGAAATGGATTGATTTTCTAATTGCTTCCCATTTGCTCGACATTTTGGAAATGTTTACCATCCCTGGAATTGTGGGAAATACACAACTAGGAGAAGTGGAATTTGGAAAGAGGCAATAGAACAAGTAAGGGTAATTCGAAAACCATCTGTGGAATGGGGAAAAGAAATAGAATTTTGTTACCTCTTTTCAATGGAGCTTTGCTCCACACATTTTATGTGCTGTCCTTTGAAAACTGTAATGTGTGAACTACAACCTGCCATGATTCTTCACGTATTTAATCAAGAGAAGGGGTGCTATTAACAGCTCTATTTGAGGAAGCTAGCCCTGAGGTGTACTTCTAAGATAAATACCATTGCTTATCATGGTACAAGGTACACACAATGAAATTTTATAGAGCCAATTCTACAACCAAGTAGGTCTCTCCCTTACCCATTGGGGAGGGTTTAAGAACATGGTTGAGCTGCTATATATCTGGGGGTTCACTATAATGTTGCCAAAGGTAATATCAGAGACTCAAACGAAAACTCAGGAAGCAATTCTCCCAATAATAGTGCTTTGTGGAAAAAGGTGGAAGAAATTTAATTCCCGTGGTGAATCTTTTTTCTTCTCAGGGTCAGAAATGGTGTCAGAATGGTGACTCTATGGGGCTACTCACCCCACAGTAGCTGAACTGAGGCACTAGAAGCTGTCTCAGTGGAGGCATTGAAGGACTGGGGTTGACAAAACAAGACTCTGTCTCAAGCCAGAAAACATGTTTGGTGTGAGGCTATGAAGATTCCAACAATGGGAACTCTCTCTGTTCTTATCTCCCCAGCTTGGCTTTGGGCTGAAGTGTGAAAGAAAAGGACAAACAAACAAACAAAACCCAACAACTAGATATCTGAATGGCTTGAAGGACATCTAGGTCTGGATACTTGAAAGTTTGAATTAACATTAAGAAATGAGATAACTAACAAGAATGGAGTTGGCCCAGGTATTAAATTAAAACAAACAAACAAAAAGGCTTTGACTATTTAGTTGCTAAGTCATAGTAATTGCATCTCCTGAATAACCCTTAAATCATCCTTTCCTCTCCATTCCCACCGACATGGTCTATAGTAACCTACCCATCAGTTTTTACCTGATGGTTGAAATGGCGACTAAGTGGGCTCTTTGCTTTGGGTTATCTTCATTATTTGAATTTATTCTCCCCACTACTTAGATTCAAAATGATCTGAAACAGATTTCTTCTAATTTCAACATTAGCTTTGAGGCATCCTTTGATGTCTTCCCATGGCTTGTTACAGAGTTGGCAAGAAGTTTCTTGACCCAGACGCTCTCTTCCTACGCAAGCTCTTTGGAAGGCCCCTGAAGCACAGAGCTAATAAACATGTACTGCAACCCCACTGCCTGGGTTTGAAGCCCTTCTACTCATGAAGCTGCATGTCCTTGCCCTTTAGTTTTATAGTAGGTAACACAGGGACAATAATAGAGATTAATAATAATGGAGATTACAGAGAACAAAGATAATAGGTGTGAACACTAAGAAGCACCCTTACACCAATTTCTTTCCCTATTCCATATATCTGGTCTCCCAATGCTTATGTCCTAACGCATTATCACCCGTTCCCTGAATGTGGCTCACTATTTCCCTGGGGGTGCTCTTGCACTTGCTCCTCCCCACATTCTACCACCAGCCTTCTACTCCATCCCAGGCCCACTGTTAGAGTCTCCTCTGACCCCAAGTGCCCCCAGCATACACGTATGTAGCATGCAGATTGGAGCATTTTCTACTCATCTTGCAAGACTTACCTCAAGCATTCTGGAACATCTCAACTTATCATAGAACCTCTTTGGCTTATGTTATACACATGGTCTAAGAGAGAAAGTGGCTTCAGAGAAAACTGCATCCAGGAATTGTGAAGGCCTTCTCTCTTATTTTCTGTCTTCCTCCTTGTTCTCTTCCATTAAAAACATATTTTTTGTTTGCTTGTTTTTTGTTTTGTTTTGTTTTTTACTGCAGGCAGCTCATGACTCATTCTTCAAATTTGGGAACCCTGGAGAACAAAGAACATCAAAAACAAGAATGGCAATGGCATTACTGTAAGAATTCACTACAGTTGTCATTTTGATCCAGCTTGGAGCAATGAGGAGAACAGTCCATAGGTAATTAATCAGGGTTTATTTAAATTTGTCAACACTTATGTTGAGATATCGAACCTTATAGGCAGGGGTGTAGCAAAGTGCACACAGTTCCTTGAGATCTGTTTAATTCATACAGAGGTGTGCTCGGCCCAGGCCTGACCCTGCATATCTGTGGTCACTGGCCAATGGAAAGAGGTCCTACTCCAAAGTTTTCTACGTGGAAGTGGGTGCTGCAGATATTTTCTGCATGACTATGTAGCAAAGCAAGCTTCATATTCCCAGACATTAGAACTTGTCTGGAGAAGCGTCTATTGGCCACAGTCTTTGCTTCTGTAAGCTAACTTTGACCTTGCTGTCTCTGATAAGCTGCCCAAAAGAGGAAGAAATGAGTCATGAGAATCATCTTGATCTGTCTCTCTTCAGTTTTCCACCAAGCTCAGCATAAGTTTGCATTCTTTCCACTCAAACTATTCTCAAGCCAATAGATTATAACATATTCATAGATGCATAAACTTGCCTAAAGTTGACCTAAAAGTTAAAAGTTGTTGCTTAAACTCCTAAGTCAGGTTACGACAAAATGATTTCATTTGGTTGTCTTCACAACTAATCAATCACTGATGAAAATGAGCTCTTGGAACTCCATTCTGTTTCCATTTGTACATTTTCTGTCCTTCTTGTATTTATTCTTTTTTTTTTTTACATTTGTATGTTTTAAATCTCGCAATGCTCTCATCACTTCACTTTATTTAGTACTGGCAGTTTCACACCTACTTCCAAACAACTGTAACCATGCCAACTCAAATGACCTTTCCTTGAGAGACTCTATATCAAATTCAGCATGCTCAAATGACAATATGGTCTCTATACCATATTCTACAATATATCAGGTTTGAGCTCTGGTTCTCAAACTCTAAAAGGTTTTATTTCCCTTGCAGCCATTTGCATCTAATAAATACAGTCTTTGTAGAATCCATTGCTATGGCGATAGAAGTTCTGTGCTGAAAGAGAAACTTTTAAAATGCCAGCTCAGTATGTCATATATTTACAACTCTTTGATAATGTCACCAACTTATCATTCTAACCTTTTATCATCCCTAGATAGAGACAAGTATATCTTTTACTTTGAACTGTGCTATAGCTGCCCTAAACAACAGATTGTATAATGAACTGCATTGATTACTTTTGATGTGACTTATAATTGTACACCTCAGTTTGAGCAATGGCTCTGTTGTGTCATGTTTGTACCTTTGACAAACTGACCCAGTTTTCAAAATGCTTTCAAATCTATAGTGCAGTTAATGACCTAAATCCCTGTCTTGATGGGTTCAGTGCATTTGACATCTTTCTCATAGGAGCAGGGAGCTGTAATAGCTGGACATTATTCATAACCGCCAACCATCACTAGGAACTTAATTGAAGCCTGGCTTGCAAATAAGAGCCAGAAATCAACAGAAGAATTCAGTCCAGTCTTGGGCTGTATTCATGAAAGTTTAACTGTAAAGTTTATTCAGAACTGTAACATAGCACACACCAGTTTATCTGAGAAACAAATGATTTAAACAAATTTAAACAATTTTAAATGCATCCAAACACCTTATGTTTAAATTTTAGAAGATCTGGGCTTGTGCACAAGGCTGCCAATTTTACCACTATAATGTCATAAGGATCTTTAGCATACAGAATTACAATGAATGTGGTGATTCAGGGATTAAAATCTCCTTAAATACTCATTCACATGACAGACTGGAGCAATTAGCCTAGAGTAACAGTGATGCACGGATAACAAGAGTGTCTCATACATTTCCACCGAGAGTCATCTTCCATTATAATCATCCTAATGAAAAAATCACAGTGGTTGAATGGAAATGCTATTGGTATAGCATTAAAAAAATAAAAAGAAATGAACACTAAAAAACATCATTAAAGTCACATTAAGGAACGGATTGAAATTGACCAGAAAGGGAATAATCATGGAACTGTCATTACTACCCCTTTCTTATAGCTTTGAGTCCAGGTGTTACAGAAATCTCAAGCCAGTGGGTGCCGATGCTATAGTATGTGTTCAGAGCACTGAGTGTAGAGAATAAAATGACAGGCCTAATGATTCTCGTTGCTCTAGTTGTAGTTTATCAGCTCTGGTTTAGTCGCTATCATGGCATCTAGTCTCCATGCAGAGTGTCTATCCATGTATGGAAAGGTACACGCAGAAATTGCGTAAGAAAACAAATCATGCTATTTGTTGGGTCTATCAACTTAAAAATAAATTCATTTTGAAACCAGCTGTGTTTAAAAATTCAAATAGATGTTTTCCAGGATTTTTTTTCTTCCCAATCCTTTAATTTTTTCTTTTTGTAAAAACAACAAATAAAACATGTCCATGCCCAAACCAAAGATAAAAAGTCAGAAGGGGAGATTTTACTGAGATTGATGTCTAGAGAAACAGTGTAAATCAATACATGGGGTGGAATCGGTTTGTTGTAACATCAACCCGCCGTGATAGCAGATAGGAGAACAATGTGTGTGTGGACTTGGGATGAGAGGGTTCATCCCAGGGAAGGCGGATGATGTTGCAAAGAGAGAACGTGTTGACAGCCAGGCTCATTTAGCACACTTTTCCCCTGATCCTTGAATAACGGGTCCGGTATTGAACTGTCGAGCTTGGCAGGTAACAAATCGAACACTAGCTCATCTGCAAGTGAAATAGTCTCCCTGAATTAGCCAATCTGATGATGTTCCTTCCAAGTTTATTACTAGAGTGTATTGAAAACTTGCTATTGATCGTTAGAATGTGAAGGTGATATTTCTGTTGGGATTGTAAGTTCTGGCTGAGGGAAAAGTGGGGCTAAATTATGCCAAGTTAATAAGCCACAAAATATTTAACATAAATACAATGGCCGATCTTTTCATGTATTGTGATTGCTGAATGGAATGTTTGAAATATTCAGCAATTCTGCCAGAAATGGTTTGAGTGCAGGCCCAGGGGCCTCGCTGTATCATTTTGATATTCACTTTCCCTTCTTTCATCAGGCTCTGGACAACCCTCAGGACATTATTGTGTTCCTGAAACCTCTCATAAAAAGAAAGCAAAGTAAAGATTTTAAGGGAAAGTTTCTTTTTCTTACAACCTCTTTGACTTCTTTGTTCATTAGTGGACGATTTACTTTTGTGCAGAACTCCAGTTCCACCTTCATTTGACACAACTGAGTGGTGTATAACCTTGGAAGGAGCAAACAATGTCAACGTAGAGCAGACAAACAAGAGAATTCATGTCATAGAAAATTGGAAAACACATGCATATAAAATCAAGGACCTTAATGTGAATCCAATGAGAGGTCCAGAAATCACAATACTTGCCTGTCCTTCAAAAGGATATGATTCCTATTTGAGGCCCTACTCTCTGGCTGCCTATTTATAAGAATACAGCAGAACTCACCACACCGTTACTTTGTGGATCTATGTTGATGATCACTAATTTGATCTTGAATAGGAAGCATCCAGAGATTTCAGAATGTTTCTTTAAAATGTGTGACATCAGTCTTGTAATTTTGTCAGTGTGTCAGTGTCCTAAAGCTGTTATAACAAAGCACCATGTACGGAGTGGCTTAAAACAACACTGTATCATCTTATAGTTCTTGAGGCCTGGTATTCAAAACCAAGGTGTTGGAATACGGGGCTCCCTCTGAAGCCTCTAGGGGAGGATCCCTCCTTGCCTTTTCCAGCTCCTAGTAACTCCAGGTGTTCCTTGGTTTGCGGGAGCATGACTTGCATCCTCACCTCTGCCTTCACATGACCATTTTCCTGCCGGTGCTCATGGCTTCCTGTGTCTGTGCCCAGATCGCTCTATTCTTATAAGGACAAGGTCACATTACAATAGGGCTCACCCTAATGACCCGTCTTAACTTGATGACATCTCTAAAAACTCTTCTTCCAAATATAGATCAAAATCACAGTTTCCGGGGTCAAGGTTTCCACATATCTTTTTAGTGAAGACACTCAATCCATAATGGGCAGTATTGATTTTAGGTAGTGTCATGCTCTGATTTTTACTTACCAAAGTCATCTGTTAATTTAAGTAACTGACTGAAAAACTGTGGGGAAAGGCATTGTAAACAGATTAAGGAAATCATTTGATTCACGAATTAAAATCAACTACCCTTCTGTATTAAAAATTTAATAGCGAATAATATGAATCGTGTATAAGAAAAAACATAGATTTGAATCATTTGTCATTGTATTAGAATTTCCTGATTAACTTAAAGCCAGGTTCCTCATTTTTGAATTGCTTATTAATGTTTTATGTCTAATAAAATAATTTTGGTAATCTTATTGATTTTCATTTTTCTGAAGTTTGAGTGACTTTGAGTTCTTAGCTTCAACTCCAAAATATTGTTCCAACTTCATCTTTTCAAGTAAATGGGAAAGAAGTGCAGGAATGATCTTTCAATATGAAATATAAAATCATTTTTCCAACTGTAACTGATCTCTTGATGTCATGTTATCTGGACATTTTACAAATATAACCAAACAGATGTAGTATGATATATTTTTATTCAGAAAACTAGAAAGACTTTAATTTTGAATTTTACTTAGAGGCATTTCTCTCAATATTTATAAAGACAATAGAATTATAGCTTTAGTATTTGGACATGGCCATGTCTAAGAAATGTAAAAGAACTCCCTTGAGAATACTCATAGACAACAGGATGAAGTTAGTATCTATCGGCAAATCTTGGCCATGCTTTGTTTACTATGTTATACCTAAGGGTGAGAACTGAACATTTTTTTAATGTTTTTTAAATTTATTTTTGAGTGAGAGACAGAGCGAGTGGGGGAGGGGGCAGAGAGACAGAGGGAGACACAGAATCTGAGGCAGGCTTCAGACTCTGAGCTTTCAGCAGCACAGTGCCTGATGTGAGGCTTGAACCCAAGAGTCATGAGATCATGACCTGAGCTGAAGCCAGATGCCTAACCGACTGAGCCACCCAGGCGCCCCAGGATAACTATTGTATTAAAGTAATATTGGATAGGGTTTAAGAACATGGATTCCAGAGCCAATCTAACTCTCTGAATGTCACCTCCACCACTCACTAGCTATGTGAACGTGGCCCACTCACTTATATTTTCTGATAGTTCTATAAACTGATAATAACAATACCAATTTGTTACTACAAGTTGATAAGAGAATCAAGTGATTTAAAAGAGTCAAATACTTAGAATAATTCTTGGTACATAGAAAGTGCCATGTTAAACTTAGCTACTTTTCCTCCTCCTATTTATATTGTTGCTAGTATTATGATTATACAAATATTACAGGACAAAACTACAGAGAATACAGTAGCCCCCTAAAATATTCAAGTTACTTCCATTGCTCTCTTCTGTTTATTTTCCCATTTCCCTCTCAGCCTCTAGCACATAGTTATGTGGAGAATACAGTAAAAATATTCTGGAATGTTGTCCTTTGATAACTTTGCTGACACACCCAGCTTCATACAGAGATAAGGGTGGTCTTTTGGTTTTTCTTTCATATTTTCCTCTAATCTATCCAGTGTGTTCTATCCAGTGTGTTCTATCCAGTGTGTTCTAAGCCACACTTCCTTGCATTAAAGATCATAAAGGTGGTGGAGCCTGGGTGGCTCAGCTGGTTAAACATCTGACTCTTGATTTTGGGTCAGGTCATGATCTCAGGGTTTGTGGGTTCGAGCCCCATATCAGGCTCCACGCTTACAGTGCAGAGCCTGCTTGGGATTCTCTTTCTCTCTGTCCCTCTCCAGTACGTGCTTTGCACTCTCTTTCTCTATCTCAAAATAAAATAAACTTTAAAAAAAATCATAAAGATCTACACAGACCTGGACATGAATGTTCAGAAGAGCTGTATGCCTAGTACCCCCAAACAGATAAACTTTAAATGTTTGCCAACTGGCGAATGAATAAAACGATTGTGGTATATTCATGCAATGGAATATTCGTCAGCAATGAAAAAAAAATCTGATAAACACAATACCCAATACCATGAATGAATGTCAAGAGCATTATTTTAAGTGAATGAAATCAGACAAAAAAGAGTACGTACTATGGGATTCTATTTATTTGTCCATCCATAAGAGGAAAAATGATAGGGATGGAAACAAATTCATGCCTGCCTGGGATTGAGGATGGGTGGTGAGGGGCCCAGACTGTGCAGAGGCAGGAGGACATTTTGGGGGGTGATGGAACTGATCCAAATTTTTATTATGGTAATGCCTTTGAGACGGTATATATTCAACAAAGCTCAACAAGACTGGAAAAGAATGACTTTTAGTCTGAAAAATTATACCTTACACTGAATTTTTAAAAAGGGAAAAGATCTTTTATTGAGCATCATGTATGGGTCAGGTACGAAGTTGACCAGTGACACAGAGACTCAATTTATCCCTGAATTCATGGAGAACACATGAAAGTGAGTTTGTAGATAAAAATTTAATACTGACAGCCATCACAGGCTCTGTGGAACTTGGGGCTTTATGGGTTTTATGGTTTAAAACATACATATTTTGCAAAATATATATGCTAAGTTTAAAGCAATGCTATCAAGAGTTTGTAAGAGTCACTAATCCTCTGCAGATCGATTTAACTTACTCTCACAGGTTGAATTTTCATTTACCGATTTTTTCTTATTTTGCTACTACTAAATATTTCATTTCAAAATTTAATAATTTTATTATTAGAAGTCATTGTATGTACTTTGGAAAACAGATTGCATGTGTCTCTTTTACAAAATATGTATGTACTGTTTACTTTATAGTGATACACACTTTTATTTCAAAACTTCCAAATTTCTTTTTAACTCAAGTTTCTAGAACATAAATCATATGAAACAGTATTTATTTAGCACTCATGAACCATGAGTACTGTGCCTGAAGTCAAACATCATCCCAGACCCCCTTCTTTGGCCCCATCAGGGTGGTAGGGAGGTTTTCTGCGATAATTTCAAGGATTTGTCCCTGGTGGTTATGATTGCCACAACTGAACCACTTTCAAGTGAGAGCTTTGTACCACATCTTGTCCAGAGAGGAAAGCAAAACGAATTTTGACACAATCCAAAAAGCAGAAATCTTCACACAATTTTTAAACTAACACTCAAGATTTCTATCATTTATTCATATTTTCTACTTGCTTATGTGATATATATGTGTATATATATATATGTACATATATATATAAAATATTTCTCTCTCTTTCTCTCTCTCTGGGTGTTACTTTCAGAATATTTGGTTTTCTGTGTCTCACTGTAGTTTCCAAGTCAAGTACTTAGTATTCATTTTTTTAAATGTTTATTTATTTGTTAGAGACACAGAATCGGAAGCAGACTCCAGGCTCTGAGCTGTGAGCACAGAGCCTGACGTGGGGCTCGACATCACGGACCGCGATATCATGACCTGAGCCAAAGTTGGAGGCCTAACTGACTGAGTCACCCAGGCACCCCAAGTACTTAGTATCCTGTAAAACAATTATGTGCATTAAGTTTCTTATAAGGAAAACAAATGCAGTGAAACTGGCCTTATAAAGAGAAGCAGGTGTAGCCAGGGGCTGGATGTGCTTTATTCTGTCAAATTCCTTTCACTGCAGATGTGTGGGTTCTTGAATAAACTCTTGAGTTAACTGTGTCTCTGTTTGCTCATTTGAAAAGTAAAAGGATTAAGTCAAATGACCTCTACCAGCTCTTCAGTCTCTAAAATGCGTATGTACTTGGTGTGGGATAGATACATGTTTTGTATTTAAAGCTCTCCGGTACACGGTAGGTTAATGCTATAGAGATTTAAAAAATGATGGTCATATATAGGCATAGCTATAGATACAGGAATAGATAAAAAGTACATTATTCTTTAGAGGCTTTGCAGAAGAAATGACAATTTTGAGTGCTATTGATAGATTATAAGAACATATCACCCCCCATACTGCCTTTATAGTTTTTGGATATTGAGACAAGCATGTTAAAGTGTTTATTTTCTGTTTCAGGCTCTCATCACTTTTGTCATTTAAATATTTAGCATTTTCCCTTTTGATTACACTTGCCATGGTTTTCTTTACTTCTATTTCTTTGTTCTTTACTTTATTTCTACTTCTTTGTTCTTCCCCAGTCTTTCATCTTTTCTCTCTATTTCATCCATTCCCCAAAGTCTGTTGCTATCTATGATTTGTATTTTTAAACACTGAGATAACCTTAGGGTATAAACTCTTTCATTTCTCTATTTTGCATATTTTGTAGACTATAGAAAGAATCTTGGGCCTTTGGCACTGGACGGAAACTTAAGTCAACTCCTCTATTTTCACTGTCTCCATTCGGCCACTGTCTCACTGCCTTGTACATTTTGTAAAACTATTTCTGTGGAGCACAGCCTCAAGCCTGGGCTAATGCCCCACTCAGGGAAATCATGCTATGACATCACTTCCCAATCTAACACTCTGTTCTGTACTCAGTAAGTTCTTAAAATGTATAAAGATCCCATGATATTACTTGCAAGTTACTCGAAGTTTGATTTTCTAAAGACTTGTATTGTTTTGCAACTACCTTTCCTATATATTGTTTCCTCACTATTTAACAAGGAAATAAATATTTCTTCAGCAAGAAATGAACATGAAGGCTAAGGCTCTGCCATAAGGCCAGGTGTGGAACTTCAAAAATGAGGACATATTGTTTCATGGAGCGCCTCAGTGGCTCAGTTGGTTGAGCATCCAAGTTCAGCTCAGATCATGATCTCAGGGTTTGAGTTTGAGCCCTACATAGGGTTTGCTGCTGCCAGTGCACAGCCCCCTTTGGATACTCTGTCCCCCTCTCTCTGCCCCTCTCCTGCTTACGGTNCACCATCACCTATGCCATCAAAAATCTGCCTATAATCGGGGCACCTGGGTGGCTCAGTCCGTTGAGTGTCCGACTTCAGCTCAGGTCATGGTCTCATGGTTTGTGAGTTTGAGCCCTGCGTCAGGCTTGCTGCTGCCAGTGCACAGCCCCCTTTGGATACTCTGTCCCCCTCTCTCTGCCCCTCTCCTGCTTACGGTTTCTCAAAAATAAACATTAAAAAAAAAAAAACGGAAAAAGAATGAGGACCTCTAAATCTCATTCATCCTCTTTGACAATCCAAGACTGTGAAAAGATGTAAATATTTCATATGCTCATATTATCTTAGAAGTATTGTGCAGGGCACCTGGGTGGCTCCGTTGGTTAAGCACCCACACTTGGTTTCAGCTCAGGGCATGATCTCACAGTCTGTGACATCAAGCCTCATTTGGGGCTCCGCATGAGAAGCCTGCTTGAAATTCCCTCTCTCTCCCTGCCTCCCCCACCAAAATAAATAAACTCATTTAAAAAAAAAAAAAAGGGCAGCACACTTCAGAGTTTACAAAGCACTTTCTTTTTTGAATTTTCATTTATTTATTTAAAGTTCTATTTATTTATTATTATTTTAAAAAATTTATATCCAACTTAGTTAGCATATAGTGCAATAATGATTTCAGGAACAGAATGCAATGATTTATCCCCTATATATAACCCCCAGTGCTCATGCCCATCACCCACTTAGCCCATCCCCCTTTCCCTCCAGCAATCCTGTTTGATCTTTATATAGAGTCTCTTATGGCTTGTCCCCTTCCCTGTTTTTATATTATTTTTGTTTCCCTTCCCCCATGTTCATCTGTTTTGTATCTTAAATTCCACATATGAGTGAAGTCACAGGTTATTTGTGTTTCTCTGACTAATTTTGTTTAGCATAATACCCTCCAGTTTCATCTACGTTGTGCAAAGCACTTTTATACATTCACAAATAAATAAAACAATGTAAAAGAACAATACCAAAGCATATATATTATCTACCCAACACCGATGTGCCATTTTTGCTTACTACTGCACACCAGAGTGACAGTGGGACTTGGATTTCCCATTACCAGTCTTTTGCTACTCTATCAGGTTTTCAGGCAGTCAAAGGTGGTCCTCCTCCACAGGATGGAAAGGAAGTGAAATGTCGGGAAGTGAAAGCACCCTTGTACAAATCGTGACCACTGGATGTCCGCTTTGATTTTTCCGTGGAACTGCCACGGGAGAAACGGGAGACACAATATTTTGGTCCGTTCACCGCCTCCCCCTCCCCTCGCTGGGTTTCTGAGTATTCACTTAGCATAGGCACGATAGAATTCTTTTTCTGAAACCTGATTATGCCCTCAATGCTCAAAATAAGCAAACTTGGGTAATTTTAACTTGAGAGAATCTCATTAGGGATTATTTTACCTGGTGACTTTGCTACATTAAAATTTGCCAGGCATATTGTGACTAAGATGTAAACTTGGCTGTGAGCATTACTGCGTGCTCCATTGTTCATTTCAAACTGATATTAATTCAGACGTTAGACCCTCCACAAAGCTCTTTTTTCAAAATTAAGTTTAAAGAAGAATTTGACCCGTACTTTGTTTAGATTTCTAGGATGTAGAACAGGACCAAGAAGCTTTCACTTTCAATGTTTTTTTTTTTTTTTTTCTTTTTGGCTCCAAAGCACTCACTTTTGAAATGAGGCTTGCACAGATTTATTAAAAAGACAATGTTCTATTACTTATTCAACTCATGGCAAAAAGATAATTATGAGACCAAAAATTTTTTTCTTTTTTAGAAAAATAAAAGTTCAATGTCAGAAGGATATAAAAAATCATGTTCAGAGGAACAATGTTGAAGGAAATACTACAACATTTCAGTGTTTCTCCAGCAATGTCCCTGCCTCGCCAGCCTCTGACTGTCAAAGCTGGGTTAGAGATGAAGCTGTTAGCATCGAGGCTGCAGCCTGCCTTGCTGAATAATGTCCTTGATGGGTAGTGCACATCTAGGCTGAGAGCTACAAATGTGAAGATGTGAAGGCCAGCGGCAATGCCTCTGCCTTATTACCACTTCAATAGCCTACTCAGCAGGAATTAACAAGTAGTTTGAACTGAGTCTTTTCCCCCTTGGCCACAACACCTAGTCTTCTCTTTTTGAATCCTTGACTTTCTCACTATAAATTTCATTACATGAAAGGGATGTGCCAAGTGGTATCTTCGATGGTCTAACTACTCTATCTCGTGATAAATCAATAGCGTGTGCAGCTTTGGGGCAATCTCTAATTTAATATGTAAAAACACACATTTACGTAATGCCGCTGAGCGTGATAGCTTCAGCACAAGCCTCTCTTGGAAACAAAACCCATATTTCTCTGATGGACACAAAAGACCTTAAAATGCACTCGTGCACACGCAACCTCACCGACTTTCTTAAGAAGATCTACCTTGGCTAGTAGTGCAAGACAACGTCCATTTCTGATACTGTCTGCCTTTCCTTTTTGAGATTTATCAACAAAAGAAAGGGGTGCCTAGGTGGCTCAGTTGGTTAAGCATCCGATTTCGGCTCAGGTCATGATCTCATAGCTTGTGGGTTCAGGCCCCGCCTCGGGCTTTGCGCTGACAGCTAGCTCAAAGCCTGTAGCCTGCTTCAGATTCTGTATCTCCCTCTCTCTCTGACCCTCCCCTACTCACGCTGTCTCGCACTCTCTCAGGAAAACAAAACAAAAAACCTATTATCAACAAAAGATGCCAATAATAATTCATAGTAAGATTTTCCCAATTACTTAAATATGTTATTATAAATATATTTGAAAGCATTTTTCAAACGTTTGTTGTGGAAAGATTGGTAGCTTATTACTTATATTGCATATTAGGTAAATAAATGGAATGTTTTATAATAGTAATAATAATCATAGAACTTGAGATTGCTTTCCCAGAGAACCTAGAAGTTAAGCATTCAGGTTCTGGATTCTTCTTCTTTTTTTAAATTTTTATTTATTTCTGAGAGAGAGAGAGACAACATGGGCAGGGGAGGGTCAGAGAGAGGGGGAGACACAGAATCTGAAACAGGCTCCAGGCTCTGAGCTGTCAGCACAGAGCCCGACGCGGGGCTCGAACCCACGAACCGTGAGATCATGACCTGAGCCGGAGTCCGACGCTTAACCAACTGAGCCACCCAGGCGGCCCCTGGATTTTTACTACTTGGTTTCAAGTCTGTTTAGCTATCTGCTGGTTATACAATCCTGGATGTTATCAATCTTTGTTGTATTCAGCTTCGTTACCTGTAAAGTGGGAATAATAAATGACCGAAGTCATGTGTCATACAGCTTGTCACGTGGGATGTGAGGCAAACTGGAAGGGCTCAGAGAGAGCCTTTATGTAATTGCATAGTCAGAACTACTTGCATTCAAACGGTTTCTCACTTCACTACTTTTTTGCTCTATGTTTTGCTTTTAGAGAATTACCTTTCCCCATTGTTTTGGTAGCCTGGAAAACACTCTCTTAATGACTCAAACCAAAAAATACCCGATTATGAGATGCCTTTGGGGACCCTCATTAAGATAAACTTGGCACCTCTCCTTTATTGCCTATCATTCTCCATATGCAACCCTGTCATAGAACACAGTGTATTCTCTTTCACTGATGTATTTACTCTCCTTTCTTCCCTGACTCGCTCTATGGTAAGCTCCCTGATTGATCACTTTCTCCATCCAGAAAACTAAGTTAGTTAGAATGAAATATAATACAGGGTGAATGACTGGATATAAACTCCATCTTTATTAACTCTATAGCTTTAGCCAGATCACTTAACTTCTTTTAGCTTCCTGTATAAAAAGGTGCCAAATGCATTGCAGCCGTGTCCCGCACACAAAAACAGATACTCACCAAGTTTCTTATATTCAAAACTGATGAATCCATTTGTTAGCTACATTCAACAAATAGGGATTGATAGCTACTAATAAAATATCCACCAAATAAATGATTATTGAGAGCACAAAAAACAATACATGGGGCATTGTAGCTAGTGCTCACTGATGGTCCTTAATATGTGTGTGTATCTATATGTGTGTGTGTGTCACACTCACAGACACACACACACACACACACACACGTTCTAAATTCACGTCTGTAGCTACATTATAGAGTAGATCCTTAACATAGAGAACGTGAGGATTTCTTTCTCCACCCAAATCCTTTCTGGGAGTAATGAAGCAGTTCCAGAGGAACAAGAGACCATCGGTGAGGACCACCTAAGACTCAGAAGTCCTAAAGCAAAGTCTATTCTGATTATGTTGCAGCAACCCTTACCTAAATGTGTCATGTGCCTTCCTGCTTATCAGAGGTCTTCATAGATTTTGCTGTGACATTGACCATTTTCACCTGACATGCAAAATGTTTGTAAAAAGCAGCCAGAAGTTTATAAGAATAGGGCAAGGAGGGAGAAAAGAGAATCGGGGATGGAAGTGACGTAGACTGCAACAGCAGTTACAAGCTATTCCAGAGCTGGTGAGCTGAACCCCTTGGGAAGCAGACAAGAAAGCAAGCTACAGTGAGGAAGGATAGAGGAGAGCTCTGGCCGCCAAAACACCTCCCAGAGTATTCTTTATGTCATGGGACCTGAGTAAACTCTGTTTCCATAAAATGAGAGATAAAAATCTCACTGACTAACAGACAGGTGGACGGGCACACAGGTCCTGTAAACTGATTGCAGATGAGAAATCAGTTTTGAGGAACACTGTATGCTTTGGAGAATACGCCCATATATATTATCTCATTTCTCCATTAATAATGGTAAGGGTATCGACTGTCGCTCAGTGAACCCATTTTACGGATGGAAAACCAATGTTCAGTTATTTGAAATGGCTTACATATTAAGTGGCAGGCATGTATTTTGTTGGCCTCTTCTATTTCATAAAATATTCTTTGCACAGAAAACTGAAAAATTATTCTTAACACTTAGGTGCAATATTAGCAGCTCTCAAATTTTACTGGTTTGTAGTAATTAACAAATCCGAATAGTTCAGCCAGAAACAGTTCCTAATCTATGCTGTGAAACCTAGTGAACAATCATGATACAATTGCGTGGATATGGAATAATACATCACATCTTCATATACACACATCTTTCGGGGTTGCACACAATATTTGTGGTTCAAATGTGGTTTAACCTAAACAATTTGACAAATAGAGCAAGAACCAAATGGGCCAATGAGTACCAGCAGGTACATTTTTGGATCAAAAGGATGCTGATTCTTTCTGCGATTATTGTCAACTTCTACTACTGCTGATGTGCAAAAATCATAAATGGAAAATGTTTCCACTTGATCTCACTGGCAGAATTTAAAGAAATAAACTGTTTTTGATGCAAGTACCGATTGTATGTTAAACATGTATTGCTTCATTAAAATGGACAAAGCCTGTTTATTTCGACTGGTTTGCAGTAAAAAGAAATTTAAGTGAATGTATAGGATGAGTAAAGTGAAATTCAATATTTATGTGCTTGGAGTTACATGCAAAAACTGCTTAAAATGTGAAATTATTGTTATTTCAAGTTCATTAACAACTCAGGTCATTAATAATAAACCCTATGTAACTACCCACTTTTTTCCTATTATATCTAATCGTTAGCAGAAAGTATTTGGAAATACATACTAGACCTTAAATATATGTTTAAAATGTTTTGAATTATTTTCTCTAGTTTTTATTTTATTTTGAAACCCGGGAGTTTTAGAAATGTTAAGTTCTGGTGCTTAACTGTAGAATTCTAAGCCACTAGGCTCACGTTTTATTTCTACACTGAGGATTGGGTATGATTTACTTCTTCCCTCCCTTCCTGACATCCTCTTCCTCTTTTCTTTTTTTTTTTTTTTTCCTTTTATAATTTTGTCAGGGAGATTGCTCAGTTGGAATAAGCACATTAGGTTTGGGTAATATTATTGTATTTTTCCTGATACAGACCTTAAGTGAGTTACTTAATCCATCTGGATCTCAATTTCCTTAACTAGACACTGGAGCTAACACTCCCCTTAGGTTTATTTTGAGAATCCCATGAGATAGTATGTGCATACATATTTTGTAAATTCCAGAGCAATGAATTATTTTTAAATAATATCAGAGCAGAATATCTTATTTCAGAAAAGTGAGCAAAGTGCCCTGTGTTAGGGTTGGGAGAGAAAGATGTAGATAGTATAGTTTTAAAAAGACCCTCCATGGGCACCTGGGGTGCTCAGTCGGTTAAACGTCTGATTTTGGCTCAGGTCATGATCTCACGGTTTCCAAGTTTGAGCCCCGTATCGGGCTCTGTGCTGACAGCTCAGAGCCTGGAGTTGCTTTGGATTCTGTGTCTCCCTCTCTCTGCCCCTCCCCTGCTCAAACTCTGTCTCTCAAAATAGTTCTGTGTCGCTCTCTCTCAAGAATAAAAAAAAATTTTAATTAAAAAAAATAAAAAATAAAAAAGACCCTCCAGTGGTTAAAATTTCAAGGCATGGATCTGCCCCTGATCTGTCACTGACTACCTCCAATTAGAAACTGGTATGTAAGGAAACCCTAGGTTAGACTCTAGTATTTATAACATTTCTCAAAATGTATGACAGTGTGAATTTAAGAAATGGGAATTTTAAAGTACTGTGTTTCTATTTGGTGACCAAGAGATTTCTTAGAATTTAAGTCCACTTCATACATTTAAAATAACCCCTTTGTCTTCTACAGTCTTTCTTTGTATTTCTGCTTTTCTTTATTTAAAAAATTTTTCTTAGAATAGTACCCATATTCCTTGATCACTGTATCACTTTCCTTTTCTTGGTCTTTTCTATCCAGAGATTTGTTGGAACATATCCAAATGTTTTTTAATCCATGTCTCATAGTGTAATTTTTAAAAAGGCAGCATTGTCAGGAGATCAATTAAAATCCGTGAGTATAGAGATTAAACTGATAGCAGCATTGAATTGATTTTCATGTAAAAATGATACATTAGGCTGGGAACACCTGGTTAACCTCTGTGATGATCCAATGACACATTTCTCTGATTTCCATCTTGCTTTAGGAATGTATGTGTCTACACATGTGGTACCTACTATTTTTCTACCCCAGATGACTGGCCCATAGTGTGCAGAACCTCTGTCACCATAGATTAGCATCATAAAAAAACCCCACATATTATCTTTTTAAAATCTCTTTCTACTCTCAACCCAACTACCTGGTCTTTAGACTTGAAGCATTCTTATGAATTCTTCTTTTATCCCCCTCAATACCCAGTTTAATTTACTAGGAAATCTCCATTTTTATATTCAGTGTTAACCAGTTGGTACAGAATACTATTTGATATGCATTTGACATTTATAGGTTTTCATGGCTCCAACAAACTGTTACTGCTTCGTGGGTTCTGTTCGCTCGCCAGCTGCTCCTCCTGGTTGAAGTACTCAGCAGTTGTGGAGGGAATGTTCCCGTCCAACCTCTGGTGGATTGCAGCTGTGATCTGTGAGCTCATTGTTCTCCTCTGTGAAGCTGGTTATGGCCTTCACACTATGCCTATTAATTAGAACATATGAGCACTTACTGGCATTTTATGAGAAATTTAACAATAGATATTGAATATTAAATTGGAGCTGCAGAGATATGCTAGGGCGTAATGTGCTAAAAGGACAGACATGTGAAGCACTTTGTGAGCTCTGATTTAAAGGAAACCGAGAAAAGCTTTTTGAAAGCATTCGTGGGCAACATACATGCAGAAAGAATGGGGCAATTCTGAGAGGAGAGAGGAACAAAATCAATTTCTATAATGGAATCAAAAGTTGAGAACAGAAAACATTATTATTAGATAGGTGACTTGGGTTTGTAATCCTAATGGATCAAGGATATAATGTGAATGTATAACGGGATCGGCAAGGACTTGACAAGAAGTCTTTCTGTACATTTTATAACAATAAAACACAGCTCAGACTTTGAAGTGCATATGATTTTCGTATGCGGCAACTAAAAACTACAACGCACACTTTATCCAGTGACTGCAGTAGGGCTGCCTCGTGAATACATAGTTTATGTATGGCAATTTATCCAAACCTTGCAGAATTCTATTGGGTAGAAGAAATTGAGTTTTGATAAACATAGTGTTCTTTAAACCCAGAGGTTTAATCTGAGTCTTAACAGTGGCCCAGCAGTCCATGAAATATTTATATTGTTTTTCTAAGTATATACATTATTTACTGAACAGTCTATAAACTATTTACGTTGTTTTTCTAAATACAGTATACATTATTTACATTTCACTGTACTTCCTCCTGATTCAGGTAGAATGGAATGCGTGGAAAACACCGTGTCTAAAAAGGTTCAACTGGACATGAGATTCTGGGTGTGTCAAAACTTTCAGCATCATGCTTTGCCTTGATTTCTGGTTACCCACCAAGCATGAGGTTTTCTGCTTGTTTGAAGGTCTTGGACAATATGATATTTGAATTATACTAGAAGGTGAGAATAATGCTATAAGCCTACCTCACCTAGGACCAGATGGTTACATATCATGATAGAATAAATAGTGTAACTTCTCAGTTTTAATAAAATGCCTGTTTTCTTTTACCTAGGTCATTAACTATATGTGCAGCTTTCCTTAAGAGCCGTTTCAGATATTTAATCCTAAGCACTGATATTATTTTCAAATTAAATAACATGTATCTCTACTCAGCTTTTTGTTCCTTAGCATTCCCAAGGACTCGTAAGTACCCACAATAATTGTTCCATGAAAATTGTGATTTAATAACCTGCTTACATATGGGCCTATACTCATGAATATACAAGTAATCAATGCAATTAAAATATATTTATATATTTTAGGGGTTCCTGGGTGGCTCAGTTAGTTGAAAGTCTGAATCTTGATTCTGGCTCAGGTCATGATCCCAGGGTTGTGGGATGGAGCCCCCATGTCGGGCTCCAAGCCAAGCATGGAACCTGTTTAAGATTCTCTCTCTGTCTCTTTCTCTGCTCCTCCCTCACTCATGCTTTCTCTCTCTCTAAGAAATAAGTATATAGATAAATGAAATTAAAAATATTTCTATGCATTTTTAAATGCTATTATAAATAATGACTAGTTTTAAGCATTCTTTGAAATGCTGCCATTTTGTATTGCTCAGGGTTAAAGAGTCTTTCTTGAATTCCTGAAATTAAATTACTACTTTTAAGGCTAAGATAACTGCTTGGAAATGGCTTCTGAAGGGAGAAAACTTGAGAGCCCAGCCATGTTAGAAGGGAACTCCACATCCAGACCACCCTGGGCCACATTGACATTTTTTTTTTGGTATACATATTTTTAAATTGATGAATTAATTAATTAATTGAAAAAGAGAGGTGATGCAAAGAAAGAGGGAGAGAAAATCCCAAGCAGGCTCCTTACTGTCAGCAGACAGCCTGATGCTGGTTTCCAAATCATGAAACATGAGATCAGGACCTGAGTTTAAAACAAGAGTTAGGACACTAAACCACGTGAGCCACTCAGACTCCCCTGATGTTTTTTTCTTTACTGAGAGAGGGTTATTAAAAAAATTTCTATTTGAATGTATTCAAAACAATGAGATTGAAACCACAGGAGCACATGCAGCACAAGCCATCCAGATTAGCCATCAGAGGAGGACACAATATCACCACCGTAAAGTCAAGAAATTTCTTCAATGCTTTAATATTTAATTTACAAGATAAAACCACTGAGACTACAAGGATCAATGAAATCCTGCATATGAAGTCTGGCATAGCTTGCAGACTGTTGTCTTCAGTCATTTACTTGGAAAAATAAAATATTTCAGTTTAATTTTCATGATTATATACAAGCTTATCTGATAGCCCTATTTAATCCCATGAAAGGCACAATCTAACAAAATAGATCATGTGGGCAGAACTCTTTGCTTCATGTGGGCTTAGTTCTTTGTTACCCATGTATGCATAGATGATTTCTTTCTCTTCCTTTCAAACGTAAATTTAGCAGACATCTCTCTCAAGTCTGCTCCCCCCCCACTCTGAAATCAGGCCATCATCGGAAAGTGAATCTTGATGTTTATCTCCACTTGATGTTTATCTCCACTGAAGTCAAGGAGATGATGAGATGAGACCGGTCCCCTTTCCCCTCATATCCAGGCCCATTAGGCTACCCAAAATTAGAACTCCAGAATATAAAAGGTTAGGTAAGCACATTTTCTATAGAGCTGGAGCAATCATAAAATGTAATTCTAATAATGAAGAGGGAAACTGAAGGGGCACCTGTGTGGCTCAATCCATTAAGTGTCCAGCTCAATTTTGGCTCACAGTTGTGAGATCAAGCCCCATGTTGAGCTCTGGGCTGGCAGCATGGAGCCTGCTTGGGATTCCTTCTCTCCTATTCTCTCAAAATAAATAAATAAACAGTTAAAAATCTGCTCAGAAGAAGAAGAAGAAGGGGGGGGGAGGAAAGCTGAAAAGCTAATTAAATTGGCCTTTGACTAAGTTTCCAGTGAAAAGACCTAGAAACTTAGACTCTGCACAAGGAAGTCAACTGTGAGGGTGACTCCTCATCCTTCATCTCCTCTTGTCTTTAGATTCACATTGTTTTAGTCACACGCTTCAAAGTCGTATGTCAAAGTTATGGATGGCACAGGATGAAGAGTAGTTTTCTTTGATTAGATGTGAGTTTTGTAATAGAATAGGATTGTTGAATTAGATACAGAATAATTTCACAATTAAGATGATCACACTTTAATTTGCTTAAGGATGGATCATCAGGTACTGGTAAAAAAACATGTAGATTTTGGGGACTCACCGTGAGAAAACAAAGTAGGCAGACAATTCTTCAAAAGTTAGTTTGAAGTATAGTTCAGAATCTGCATGTTTTACAAATGCCCCTTATAATTCCCACTCAGGAAGGCTTAAGGCCAGAAACTCCAAAAAACACATTTTTGAAATCATGGTTATGATTGAAACTCTTGTCAACTGATATCAGCCAAACAGATTTTGTGCCCTAAATGACCAATAAGAACCAAGCATCTTTGGAAGGAATCTAGAGACAAAACAAAACAATACCAAACCAAACCAAACAAAACTCAGCACACACAAAAATTACTTTGATTGTTGAATACTGGTTGCCAGGAACTAGATGGAAAGAGGGAGAAAAGGGGAGTTGTTGTTTAATGGACATAATAGTGTTTCAGTTTTGAAAGATGAAGAGTTCAAGAGATTGGTTGTGCAACAGTGCAAATGTTTTTAACACTTCAAAACTGTATGATTAAAAATGACTAACATAGTAAACTTTGTTATACCTCTTTTAGAGCAATTAAAGAAAAGAAAAAAGAAAATAGTGCATACATATCAGTGGTCTCTGCAGTACAGGTCAGTGTTTCTAAAAATGCTGCATCAGACCTAAAAACAATAAAATCAGGCAAATAAAAAATCAAAAAGAACACAGAACATGAATTAACTAAGAAAGTAAAGAAAGGAAAAATAAATAGGATGGGACTACATCAAAGTAAAAACTTCTACACGGTGATGGAAACCATCAACAAAATAGAAAATAACTTACTTAGGGGCACTGAGTGGCTCAGTACATTAAGTGTTCAATTCTTGGTTTTGGCTCAGGACATGATCTTGTGGTTCCAAGGGACTGAGCCCTGCATCAGGCGCTGTGCCGGCAGCCTGGAGCCTGCTTGGGATTCTCTGTCTCCCACTCTCTTTCCCTACCCCTCTTGCTCTCTCTCTCTCTCTCTCTCTCTGTCTCTCTCTCTCAAAATAAATAAATAAACATTAAAAAAATACCTCTACAGAATAGGAGAAAATATTTTCAAATCACATATCTGATAAAGTATTAATGTGTAAATTATGTAAAGAAACTCATATGACTCAATGTAAAAGAAAGAAAAATAATAATTCAATTTTAAAATTGGCAAAAGATCTGAACAGACATTTTCCCAAAAAAGGCATATAGATGGCAAGCAGGCATGAAAAGATGATCAAAATCACCATCATCAGAGAAATGCAAATCAGAACTTAATGAGATATTTGGCTTTACATGGCTTAGAATGGTTAATATCTGAAATACAAGAAGTAGCAATCATCGGTGAGGATTTGGAGAAAAGGACACCTTTTTTTGCACACTGTTTGTGGGGATGTAAATGGTGCAACCACTATTGAAAACTGTATGGAAGTTCCTCCAGGAATTAAAAACAGAACTGCCATTTGATCCAATAATTCTATTTCTGGGTGTTTATCCAAAGGAAACAAAAATAATGACTCAAAAAAAATATCTGCACTCCCATGTTTACTGCAGTATTATTTACAGTAGCCAAGATTTGGAAGCAACCTCAGTGCCCAGCAATGGACGAATGGATATATTATTCAACCACAGTAAAAAGGAAACCATTAGAAACTACATAGATGGACCTGGAGGGCATATGCTAAGTGAAATAAGACAGAAAAAAACAAATACTATGTGATTTCACTTATGTGAGAAACCCAACACCACCATCAAAAGCAAGCTCACTGAGAACAGAGGGGGCAGTTGGAGGGGAGTGCGCAAAATGGGTGAATGAGGTCAAAGGTACAAATTTCACTTTATAAAATAAATATTCGTGGGGGTGTAATGCACGGCATAGTGAAAAAATAAAACAGTAAGCTAAGAACTCTCCTCCTCAAAAAAAAAATATTCAGAGGGTAGATGTGATCAATATTTTTGTAAGTCTTGAAGGTTGTAGTAGAATGATCATCAGCTTACAAACTCAGAATTTTTTAAATTTTTATTTAATTATTTTGAGAACAGCATGCTTGTGAGCAGGGGAGGGACAGAAACAGAGATTAAGAGAGAGAGGGAGAGAGAGAATCCCAAGCAGGTCCTGTGCTGTCAGTGCAGAGCCACACAGATTCAGGGCTTGAACTTACAAGCCATGAAATCATGGCCCCATCCAAAACCACGAGTTGGAGGCTTAACCGACTGAGCCACCCAGGTGCCTCACTTAGCTGGAATTTATAATTTAGATGGTAAAAAGTAAATTCATATAATCTTAGTGAAATGATTAGACCTGACAGAATGTTCAGAATCTGTAACCTTGTGACCCAGAATGGTGGCAGCCACGCAAAAGCATATGGACACAATGAGATGAGATAACTAAAAAGTATTTCATTATCATTTTTATTGTCATCTTTATTATTATTATTTAAAAGAAGAAAAAGGAGATGGTATGAGCTTAATAGTCAAGGATCTCTATTATCTTTTCTGGGCAATCTAAGCAAACCAAAGAACTGAAGGGCATGAGTCAACCCCAAGAACAAGGAAGAATTGGTGGAGAGATAGGTACACATCCAGTCAGATTTTCTATTTATTTCTGAGAGAGAGAGAGAGAGAAACAGCATGAGCAGGGGAGGGTCAGAGAAGGAGGGAGACACAGAATGTGAAACAGGCTCTAGACTCTGAGCTGGCTGTCAGCACAGAGCCTGATGTGGGGCTCGAACCCACGGACTGTGAGATCATTACCTGAGCTGAAGTCGGACGCTTAACCGACTGAGCCACCCAGGCGCCCCACATCTAGTCAGATTTTCTAAATTGCTCGTTGCCTACTAAGCCAAACTTACTAGCCGTTATCTATCGACCTGTTATCAATTATTCATTTATAATATTAGGACTTGACGTCACTTAAGTATTAATAATAAGAGTCTAAGATCACATTTCACTGACTGCATAATAACTCAGTGGAAGTAACAGTGGGCACAGTTATTCCAATTGGTTTTGATGCCTTCGAGCCACATTTCAGATTTTTTTTTTTTAATTGCCTTAAAATCCTTGGCACAATTTTTACTCGCTCTACATGTTGACAGATCTTGCGTCTCAGTGCACTAGGGAAAAGTCTTTGGCATTGCTTCCTTTCATTTTTCTCATACTTGTGTCTTCTCAGGTTTATTGAAGTTGGGTTCACTGAAAGAAACCCAACTCTTAGAGTATCAAAATGTATACCAGAAGAACCCACTTTCCCTTCCTTCTTTATCTTGCCCTCAGTGGCTGATGACTGGCACTGGGAGGCTCTCAGGCTATTAATCCTCCTAGTAAAAATATTAACACTTAGCAGTTGCTGTGCCTTTGCAAAGGACTTCAAAGGATCATCTCCTTTGATTTCTACAAGGTGCTTACTAGGTAAAGACTATTGTTTCCCTTTTACAAAGGAGGAAACTTTAATCTAGAAATTTTAAAAACACATTTGATGCTGTGTACAGGGGCTGAGTTTCGAAATCAAGAGGTTAATTCCAATTCACATGCCATCAGCACAAAGCTGGTGGCCAATCACTGTCTGAGAATCTCCTTTTTCCCTCTGCCAACTTCCCTGTCTCTCACTCTGGTATCTGTGTTCATTGTCATGGATATCATGAGTACTCAGGTAGGTCTAGACTAGAGTCCAGCTATCATTCTTCAGCCCCTGGATGTTCAGTCACAAGCATTGACTATAACTGAGTGATTTCCCCTCCTTATTCCCAAACAATTCCCTAATTAGTTCCAGTTTCTCTGCTTTTGACCCCTAAGCTTGCAATGGAATATGATATCACAAATATCCCTTCCCAGACCAACCGTTCTGAATTCTTACCTCAAATCATTGGTACACTTTGGAGACATTTTTCTATTGTCTGGCTATTTTCTCAGAGTTAACCTGAGGATCCAAAAATAATTCTTGCCAGCTTCATCCCCAAGTATTTAATGAATCTTTGCTGATTCCAAATGATTTATTCCAATAGAGATTTAAAAAAATCAAAATGAAGGATTTGAACAACTTTATACCAGTTAACTTGCAAATTTGAAAACAAATGGACACTCTTAAAAAAATTATAAATTAGCAAAATTTCACAATAATTCGAAATCTGGAGGAGAGTAATAATGAAAATTAAAAATTAATTAGCCAAAATATCCACTCCTTTTTAAATTTCTGAGAGAGAGAGAGACAGCGTGAGCAGGGGAGGGTCAGAGAGAGAGGGAGACACAGAATCCGAAGACAGGCTCCAGGCTCTGAGCTGTCAGCACAGAGCCCGACACAGGGCTCAAACCCACGAACTGTGAGATCATGACCTGAGCCAAAGTCGGACGCTTAACCGACTGAGCCACCCAGACACCCTCAAAATATCCACTCCTATGCTTACTCAGTTTTGATAATGCAGTGAACTAGTTTCCTTTTGCATTCCTTCAACTGTGTGATACTCAGTTCTATATATTGGGATTTCTCTCTTTTTTTCCTTTAGTTTTTTTTAATGTATTCAACAATATATTGATTCCATATTATCCGGTATTTATATGTCTTTGGAACAAAAAGGTGTAAATTTTTTTCCAATCAGCCCAGTCCTCAAATTCTGCACCATTTCATTCCAGTACACTTTACTTAAGAAAGAAGAGTTCAGGGCCAAGTATCATGTAAAGAACATATCTGCTTTTAGAGAGTCACCACGCACAGCAGAAGAGTGAAGGCCAGAGGCTGCCTTCCAATAAGGAAAACGGTTTCATTTTGCTTCACTTCATTTACTTCTTCTCTAATGAAGGTACTCTTCATTTTTTTTGGAATACCTCCCATAAAATAGTATGTGGGAAATTTTGTTCTCTTTTAAAAAGTATTCAACATACACAAGGCAGGCGTCCTTTCATGTAGCTTCATCCATCAAACAGGTGTCCTTTTCTTCTTCTACGGGTTCATTAAAATATTATTTACTCAGAAATCTCAGATCAGGTAACTATCCATATAGTGGAAATATGCTTTGATTCTGTATTCCTAAGGACACATTTTAAAAGATATTCTTAAAAAGACCATGCGCCAAAGATACGGGATATTGAGAATGCTGACTTCTAGAAACACTACCTACGTAGTACAAGAGTATGGCGATGGACACTTTTTCATACATTTTGTTTTGCCTTAGTTTTTCAACACGAATAATGAGTCTTATTGAAAGATACTTCCTTTATACACATTTTAGTTACTTTCTTCTGAGAAGATCAGCCCCAAATTAGAGTATGATGGTAGGAAGTTTATGAGAAGTTGTAAAACATTCTGTTCTCAGTCTGACATAAGTTAACTCTTGAATTCCTCAGTATGAAACAGTATCTAATTCTGGCAAAAGTGTTGCTTTTAGTGCTTAGATGAAATGATGACTGACAAAGCGGCTCCCTGTGGTAACACTGTGGAAGATACTGGTACTAGATGCCCTCTGGGGTGCTCGGTCCAAACAGCTGCAGAAACGGAATTTTCAGTGGAGGGAAAGTTACACATTGAGTAACCACACATCACACCCCCCCCTGGCAACAGCGTGAAGGCTGAGTTCTGGATGTTCTCATATATTGTACCTTATGCGTCTTTCATATTCCTTGACAATCATTAGGAACAGCTACCCCAGCCTAGATAATTGTCCTATTTTATTAGTAACAAAATGTTGCTTATCAAGGTAGCTAAACAAACTCATGTTATATTTAAACCGATTTGTATCTGTGCCACATCCACCCTGTGGTCACAGAGTGAGCAGAGTTGGAGAGGTGCCTGGCTATAAAGCAAGCTTCTATATATCACTGATTCTCAAATGGACAAAAAGATGTACAAAATTTGCTTAGAACCAAAGGCTTGTCAAGAGAAATGGTGTCTGTGAGGAAAAGACTGCACAAATAGCCTCTTAGCAGCCAGAAGTATTACGTACCCAAAGGAAGCTATAAGCTTTTTGTACAGATGCTAGATCAGCTTGCCAAGGAACCATATGCTGCCACTGGAAGAATATTTTCGCAGTTTGGCATCTGGATCATAGAATTACCATTCAGTAGGGAAAATGAGAAGCATTTGAAGACGAGGAGTAAGATAGTGTCCACACTGCATGAAAATCTAAGTTGTAAGATGGTGAATTTCAAATGTCATTTTAATGGAGAGGACATTTAATTAATCGTTGTGGCTCCTGCTTAGAAGTTTTAGATGGACGCAAATACTCTGTCCTGTGGAAACAAAGAAACTAGATGAGAGAATTAATATTATTTTTGGTACCTGGGTGGATCAGTTGGTTAAGCGTCTGACTTTGGCTCAGGTCATGATCTCACGGTTCGTGGGTTTGAGCCCCACGTCGGGCTCTGTGCTGACAGCCAGCTCAAAGCCTGAAGCCTGTTTCAGATTCTGTGTCTCCCTCTCTCTCTGACCCTCCCTTGCTCACGCTGTCTTTCTCTGTCTCTCAGAAATAATAATTTAAAAAACCATTAAAAATAAATTTGACAAAAATTTCAAGACAGAGAGATTTAGTATGATAGAGGATTTTTTTTTTTTTGGGGGCCTATTGGTTTCACTCCTTTCCTGTAATTATTGCTGTATTCTACATTACTTTTCAGTACAAAATAAATTTGATGAAATAACTACTTTCTCCCCTTTACCCCCTTTATCCAGTTTATCTAGTATAAAATGTGGCTCACCAGGTCACTGGTTTAAAAAGTCTGATACTCATTTTGAAATTCAGCACCAAGAAAAAAGGAGTGGAAAGGAATTGATTTCAGCTGATATACTGGGTGGCAAAATGAGATGTGAAGGCTCTATAATTATTCGGTTGTGGGATCAATAGACACATTCAAACTGGCAACAAGCAAACCAAACCAAACCAAATTTGCACCAAGGATTTAATTGAGTCCAGTTATGTTGGTATAAATGTGTCCCTTTGAAAAAAATTGCTGAAGTTTATGCAATTTTCTGAGAGGAATCTGCAGATACCCTAGAATATATTCTAATTCTCACCTTTGGACTATTATACTCTAGTGGCTAATTAATAGCTCTTCCAATTTTCTGTCCCTGGTTGTAGTAGCTCATCTGTCAGAGGTCAGTATATCTGCTTGAAACAGCTGAAAGGCTTTCATGTTAAGAAATCTTGGGATAATGCGTGGGAAGGGTCAGACAGTTCTTTACCCTTTGCCTTACCCCTACTTTAGAAGTAGATCCCATGTTTTTTAATTACAACTGAGGTTGTCACTACGATAATGAGTTCTCTATCTGCATTTGGTTTCAAATTCAGCTAGATAATGGGGGTTCAGGAAGGTGAAATTTTTCTCTGGCTGTGTTTATGTGTTGCCAAAACAACTCATCTTTTCAGTAAATTTAGGGAGAAAAACCAGCTAGATAATTTATTGTTGTCAGTAGCAACCAACTGGCAGAGTTTTCCACCTGTGACTGGTTTAATATTGTCTAAAACATGATTACGTCAGATGGCTTAGTTTAGTTAATTCTCTCTCTTTCCATTACTAATCTCCATCTATCTTGTTCAAATCTGGTTCTAAAAGCAGCCAATTACTTGCAAAATATTTTATAATTTTCATTCTGAGTTCACATATGCCATATTATGACAGTACCCAGTAAAGCAGATCTTGAAGTCCCCATTCTGCAGAATAATATTGACCCAGATGGAAGTTAAATGACTTCTACAAAGTCATTTAATTAGAAGTACAACATGGGTCATCTGCTTTCTAGACCAATACACACACACACACACACACACACCCCACACACACATTTCATCTTATCCTGTAAGTAATTCTATATAATCATTTTCATAGTGGAAAAATTAGTAAGATTTTCAATCTTGTATAGCCTAAGTATGTGCCTTCTGGAATTAGTTCTTTAGGCTGAATTGACCAAATTTATAATATATCTCTATTTATTATCAATATAATATGCCAACGTAATAAAGTCTTTACTCTGTTAAGTATGTGAGATTGTAGGATTTTTTTCTGACAAAATAATTTGATAGAGTAGATTTTTCATATTTCTGGGATTTTGTTATTTACAGATATCAAATTTATTTTTTTTTTTTTTTTACAAATAGTTTATTGTCAAATTAGTTTCCACATAACACTCAGTGCTCATCCCCACAAGTGTCCTCCTCCATGCCCATCCCCCCTTCCCCCCACATCCATCAGGCCTCAGTTTTTGTCAGCATTCAAGAGTCTCTCATGGTTTGCCTCTCACCCTTTACCCCACCATTTCCCCCCTTCTTCTCCCCCTTGTTCCTCAGTTAAGAGGACCTAATTAGCTGTACATCTAGTCATTATTAAGGTTAAATGACTATCAACAGTCAAGAAGATTAAAACTTTGTTTAATGCTTGTGTGAAGAGGGAAAGGTAAAAACACTTAAAGAAAATGAATTTTTTTGAAAAGGGATAAAATCCGCAGATAACAAACATAGCTGATTTCACCAAGTTAACAATCTATTTTCCCCATAAAATCTTTTCTACATGAACTAGACATTTAAATCCCTTTTCTGACCTAAGTTTTCTGCCTGACTCACATCTCATTTATGAAAGTCATGCAGGTAATTCACAGGATGGGGAATCTTACTCAATTTTTGGAGACTCCATTAGAAACCAATGTGTAGAAATGTACCATTTGTTGTTATTATTGTCATTACTGCTTTGTATTATGTGAGACTCTACTCACACTGGTCCCAAACCACTCCCTAAAGATTCAGCATTTGAACACTCTTCTGAGATTAGGGTAGAAACAATTTGTGTCTAAGGCACAAAGATCTCTTCTCTACTGAAAAGGAGTTTCAACGTTTTATAATGTTTCTCTCTTACTTTGTTTTTCTCCTAGTATTTCTTAGTATTTCAACATACAACAAATATGCAAGGTTTCGATAGTTATATCCAGGGATGTTGGTGTCTTATGCTAGAGGTTCAGTGGCATCTAACTGTCAACAAGAGCACGATTAAAATTGTGCTCAGGGGTCTTTCGCCCTTCCCCCCCCCCTTTGTAAGCCTCTTTCACACAAATATGAATTATATGATTTATATGTAAAGAGCATATGTTTGATCAATACATGTTTTATGTATGTTGCCCAAGGCTGTTCCCAAAGAAAAATGTTTATTTAAAGCCATGCAAAAATGTGAATATTTGCTATAGTACTGTTATCTGTGTAATACTTTGTTAATCTCTTAGCTTCAAGGCGGAAGTCTGGCGATCACAATAATATAACATGTCTTGATCCTCAAAATTCAATTTTAGAGATTCTTATACATAAAAGGACCGAAATGGAAACTCCAATTTATCACCGATACTCTCAATATGTTCTTATATTAAAATGAAAGTCCCTGAAGACAAGACTAGCAGCATAGTGACAACACACTTGCATCTTCCCGCCTAAGCCATGTCGTCTTTCTCCGTTGCAGGCATTTGAGACATGAAGGGCACAAGGAGATTTGCCCGTCAAAAGTAGGCAGCTCATGGCCCCTCCCTAGAGCGATCCTCGAAAACCATTTTTTAAGAAAAATGTTAGATGCATTAACCTTGTTCTGATCTTAGGCACACCACTGCAAAGCCATTCTCAGTCAGGAATAATTGAAAGGTATGAATTTTTATATAGGTTTAGCTGTTAAAGTATTTTTCCAGAGGCAAAGCCAAAGGCAAAACCAGAACTGTGCATTCAGCCACCAGACTGTGGGCTGGCCCTCCTGCCCCAGCTCGGTGGCCCACACATGAACAGAGGACTCCGGATTTAGTTCCTGGCATAATTTATAGGTCTCTATTTTTTTCTTTCATTTGTACTTACTCGGCCCATGTTGTCATGGAGCCAAATTTCAGGTGAGGCTGTCATGATTAATAAAACTTTATTGATGACTCCTGAATGAAAACCTCATTAAAGACAGGAATTCTCTCTCCTGGGTTTTGTGAATGATCTTACCCTTTTGAGAGTCAGGACATAGTGGCTGCTTCATCTCTCTGAAGCTTACTTTGGCATTCTGAAGGTGTGAATGAAACACCAAAGGCCTTTTCTGTAATAGCCTTGCTAGGTCAAGTCCACTTCATATGGAAATTTGGACTCCTTCTAAACTTCAGTTTTAAGCCAGGAATAAATAGACAGTGGTGCAAACTTAATCTTTTCTCAAGGTACTTCTTTTTCTCTATCAACACTGTAATTTTGTGTTGGTAGTAATATATGCCACGGTAAAATACTGTTCATATACACTTAAATTATACTCCTAACAGGTACCAGTGAGATAGCTCACAGCGTGGATCAATTGCGTGATGCAAACTTAGTGCTTTTCTACTTCAAATGGAAATGTATATTCTGCAGAAGGATCACAAATATTCCAAAGCAATTTGTCTGTAGTTTGATTCACTGAAATGCCGGTGGACTTGACCTAGCAAGGCTATTACAGAAAAGGCCTTTGGTGTTTCATTCACACCTTCAGAATGCCAATGTAAGCTTCAGAGAGATGAAGCAGCCACTTTGTCCTGACTCTCAAAAGGGTAAGATCATTCACAAAACCCAGGAGAGAGAATTCCTGTCTTTAATGAGGTTTTCATTCAGGAGCCATCAATAAAGTTTTATTAATCATGACAGCCTCACCTGAAATTTGGCTCCATGAAGACTCAATCACATCATAATAAAAGGTATATTTTCTGGAATAAATAGAACCAATGTGTTTCTTCCTAAAACACACACACACACACACACACACACACACACACACAGAAACAAACCTCCATCTTCTTGCCTATATTGCTTTTTAATATCCTGTGTGCTTTGTTGAGAGGTATATTTTCAGAAGTGAAAAGCTGGTTTGTGTGTACAACAACTCTCTATATAAACTATTATTTAAAAAATAAGGATGTGAGTTTTCTTAAAAGTTTATTTGCTTATTTGGGGGGGGGCATGAGTGAGGGAGGGGCAGAGAGAGAGGCAGAAAGAGAAGGAAACAGAGAATCCCAAGCAGGCTCCACACTGTCGCCACACAGCATGGTGTGGGCAGGCCTCTATCACACCGCAGTGAGATCCGGACCTGTGCTGAAATCAACAGTCTGATGCTTTACTACTGGAGCCAACCAGGCTCCCCAAGGATATGAGTGTTAAACATTGTTTTTAATATCATTAACTACATGTCATAGAAAGACTTGTAATCAATTTAAAACTAAAGTGGCAAACTGCTAAATAATTTTTAAGTTGAAAAAATATTCTCTAAAATCTCTATAGGATTATTGAAAACAGAAATCCACTGAAATGACACTGAATCTCAAATTAGCAATAAACACAACATTTTCATAATGAAAGCTGTGTTTGTGTTACTTGTACCAACGGATAAATGTGGTGTTGGGGTTCACACATAATCTGTGTTGAGTATTTGTTGACAGAAAATGGGCTCTTGGGCTGACTAATACTTTGTTGTTCTCAAAACATTTTTGAAATTATGTGCAAGTGTTCTCACAGAATAAATGCTAAAGTTTAGTGAGAGAAAGTAGAAATGTTGTTGCAAGTTCAAATATTATATTGGTAAAATTTCCCATAACAATCCATTAAGTACTAGAATGGAAAACTCTATTAATTATACACGTTTCGCAGCTCTTCTTTCATCCATATGCAAAGAACATAATACCTGATTTCTTATTCTAAACCTTTGAGATTAGTTTTAATCATGGATCTGTGGACAGGCAAAATAAAACTTCCAAAAGTGAGGAGGCCGGGAGTGAGTAGGTCAAGATGAGAAGCGGGGCAGCAAAATAGATTCAACTAGGCAGAGGTTTTACACAGTGGAGGATACAAGAAGAATTTCTGTCCTCAACCAGGCACTGTGTTTTTTGTCCTAAAAACTGGGGGCTGAAATTTCATTCATTAGGTTTTTCTTATCATCCATTACTGATGCAGTAAAGTGTCAGAGACTCTAAAAAAAAAACCCAAAATGTTTCACACTAATACTTCAGCTCAACACTGGTCAGTGGTACCTTCAAAGACTATCTCTCCTGAAGAGACTACCTATGGTTATGTTAGCTCTCTAATTTCACAAAGTAGATGGCTTCAAGCTACAGATGTTTATTCTCTCACAGTTCTGGAAGCTAGAAACCTGCGATTAAGGCTAGGCAGTGTTGATTCTTTCAGTTAGCTCTGAGGGACGATGTGTTCCATCTCTCTCTCTCTCCGTCAAATGTCTATGAACAATCTTTTGAATTCTTTGGCTTGTAGCTAGATTACTCCAATTTTGATTCTTTCCAAACATGTATTTTCTCTGTATGTGTCTGAGACTTGACCTGACTTTCTCATTAGGTCACTAGGTATTGAATTTAGGGGCTGAGTCAGTGTAACTTTATCTTAATTAATGACACACACACAGGCACAATTTCCAAATAAGATCACATATTCAGGTTCCTTGTAGACATTTTTCTTTGGAGGGGGCTAATATTACATCCTAGTGTGAGGGTCTATATTCAATTAAAAATACAAATTATCTTAAAGGAAAAAAAAAAGCATCCTAAAAAATATATTTTTCCCCTTCCAAGACTGCAATTCCCATTATAAGGACAAGAACTGGTCAATCTAGGATTTAGGTTATAGGCTTCTGCAGGGCTGATCACAGATTCTCCAGAACTCTAATCTATGTCCATGAGTTAACAAGCACAAGGTTTTTCAATAGTCCATAAGAACTCCTCTAAGGAACAATTCCATATATTATGATGCTGGACAGAACTAAACTGTTGACTTTCTATGTCACAATGGTTTAGGTCAATAAGTGAATGAAAAGAACTTGACCTGGGGAGATGTGTTGGTGCTTCCCTGGGACATGCATATTCCTTCTTGCTGAGCATATGATTATTTGTGATTCACTGAGGGTAGGAATACCACTGGGCAATATCGGTGATTGGTGCTAAATAGCATGTGGGTATTTAAGATCCATCTTGATGGTCTCCTTCCCATGAGTGCTAAATCACTATGGTTCTATGTTCAGAAACTAAGGTAGCTGACTGAAAAAAAAAATAACAATACTACTTACAAGCCTACATAGAACTGGAGAGGAACTAAACATTGGCATTTGAATCTATTAATGAAAGACAAATGTTTTGAAGATTGGAGAATCTGAATTTACTGGAAGTTCTGATGAAGATATTTCATCACGATATGTCTATATTTCCAGATAGGTATGTTTGAGGGATGGGAGAATCACTGGGTTTCTTATATCAGCAAAGTAACTGATATCAGGGATGTGCTCATTTGCCTTTTGATATATGGAAGTGGACCAAGAGACCAACAAACCATGAAACATTCACTTTATAAAATGATAAAATAGCACTCTCAATGAGAAGGGCATTAACAGGTCATACCCAATTTGGGGAGCCTGGGTGGTTCAGTTGTTAGGCATCCAACTTTGGTTCAGGTCCATGGTTCTGAGTACCATGTCAGATTCTCTGCTAACAGATTAGAGCTGGGAGCCTGCTACAGATTCTGTGTCTCCCTTTCTCTCTGCTCCTCCTTCATTCATGCTCTATCTCTCTTTGTCTCTCAAAAATAAATAAAACATTAAAAACTTAAAAAAACGCCCAAATACTACCCAATTCTAATGTTCTGTCTCAGGAATGGAGTAGAGTATGTTCAAGGTTGATTTGAGGATATATATTTCAGTTTGCTACAAGTCATTTTTTATCAAACCTTGATACGAACAGATGTGAAACTATTTGCATTTTAGGTCTCCCCTTTAGTGTGAATATTCACACATTTCTCTGCAGAATCTTCATGAGTTTGATTAGATAGTGTTTCCCCAGTCCACTGCTGGTGTTTTACATAATAAGTGGCACATGTTCTAAAATAAAAAAAAAAAAATGCAACTCCAAATCACACCAAGCCCCTTTCAAAAACAGGTTGTGGATCTGTATCTCCATTTCAAAGCCAAACATTGGCAGCGTATTCATTTGCTAGGGCTTCTACAATAAGATGCCATAGACTGAGTGATCTGAACAACAGAAATTTATTTTCTTACAATTCTGGAAAGTAGAAGTCAGAAGGTATCATCAAATCTGGTTTCTTGTGAGTCCTTTCTCCTTGGCTTGTGGACAGCTGTCTTCTCACTGTGTCTTAATATAGACTATGGTCTGCCCTCTACATGTGTGTCTATGTCATAATATCCTCTTCTTATAATAATACTAATCAAATTGAATTTGAGCCTATCCTTTTTTTTTTTTAAATTTCAAGTTCTTATTTAAATTCTAGTTAGTTAATGTATAGTGTAATATTAGTTTCAGGAGTAGAATTTAATGATTCATCACTTACATATAACACCCATCTCTTATCCCAATAAGTGAGATTAGGGCTGATCTTTATCACCTCATTTTAACTGAATGCTTCTTTAAAGGCTCTGTCTTAGACAGGGTTCAGAAAGCTTCCAGGTTGGTGAACAAGAAAGTTTGGGAGGGTAGTTTACCCCAAACTCCTCAGGAATAGAAGATTGAATGCTTGAATCAGGATCCAAAACAGGTCCATGAATTGTGATTGGTTGGACTCCAGATGGGGCAAGATGGCAGAGAAGCAAGGAGCTCCGTACTTTTCACCTGCTTGCATCTCTCAAACAAAGAAGGGCTGAAGCCATAGGACTCCGAACCACAAGAGTCTGGGAGGAAAAGAGACAGAGTCCACTAAGAAGACACCCTCATAGGGCTACTTCAAGACACAAGCCAAAGTACACCTGATAGAGAGTCCCAAATATCACTATGAGTATGGAAATAAAATAACCAAAGGCACAACAAGAGAGACCAAGGAATACCATTAAAAAAACAATACACTTCCTGAACAGAAAGGCCATGGACAGTCAATGAGCCTCCTTTAACATAGCAGAACTCGCAGGTGCAGAGCACACAATGGAAGAATTCTCCTCTAAAGAAATTCCAGGAAGAAATATAACTGATCAAGAATTTAGAACTAGAGTCATAAAATCAATCTCTGAGCTTGAAAAAGGCATTGAAGACAACAGAGAAGCTATTGCTACAAAGATTATGGACCTTAAAAATAGTTGTGATGAATCAAAAAGTACTATAAATGAGGTGCATAATAAAATGGAGGTGGTCACTGCACAGATAGAAGAGGCAGAGAGAATAGGTGAATTAGAAGAAACAACTATAGAAAAAGAGAAAGCTGAGAAAAAGTGAGATAAACTGATCCAGGAGCATGAAAGGAGAAATTGAGAACTGAGTGATAGAATCAAATATAGCAATATCCTTATCATGGGAATTCCAGAAGAAGAAGAGAGAGAAAGAGGCTGAAGGGACACCTGAAGAAATTATAGCTGAGAACTTTCCCAATGTGGAGAAGGAAACAGGCATTGAAATCCAAGAGGTACAGGGAACTCCCCTCAGACATAATTTGAATCATTCTTCTGCAGGACATATCATAGGTAAACTGGCAAAATATAAGGACAAAGAGAGAATTCTGAAAGCAGCCAGGAATGAAAGGACCCTAACATACAAAGGGAAACCTATCAGAGTGGTGACAGACCTATCTACTGAAACTTGGCAGGCCAGAAAGGAATGGCAGGAGATCTTCATGGGATGAACAGAAAAAAATGCAGCCAAGAATCCTCTATCCAGCAAGCCTGTCATTCAGAATAGAAGGAGAGATAAAGGTTTTCCAAATAAACAAGATTTGAAAAAATTCATCACCAATAAACCAGCGCTACAAGAAATCCTAAGCGGGGCTCTGTGAGGGAAATGATACAAGGAACACAAGGTACCAGAGACACCATGACAAGCATGAATCCTACAGAGAACACAATGACTCTAAACCCATATTCTTCAATAACAACACTGAATGTAAATGGACTAAATGCTCCAATCAAAAGACATAGGGTATCAGAATGGATAAAAAGACAAAATCCATCTATTTGCTGTCTATAAGGGACTCATTTTAGACCTGAGGACATCTTCAGATTGAAAGTAAGGGGATAGAGAAATATATATCATGCTACTGGAAGTCAAAAGAAAGCTGGAGTAGCCATACTTATATTGGACAAACAGGACTTTACAGTAAAGGCAGTAACAAGGGATCAAGAAGGGTATTATATAATAATTACAGGGTCTATCCATCAGGAGGAGCTAACAATTATAAATGTCTATGCACCAAATTCAGAATCACCAAAATACATGAAACAATTAATCACAAATAGAAACAATCATATGGATAAGAATGTGCTAATAGTAGGGGACTTTAATACTCTGCTTACAGCAATGGGCAGATCAACTAGACAGAAAATCACTAAAGACACAATGGACCTGACGACACATTGGAACAGATGGATTTGATGGATATATTTAGAACTCTACATCGTGAGGCTATGGAATTCACTTTCTTCTCAAGTGCACATGGCATATTCTACAAGATAGATCACATACTGGGACATAAAGGAGCCCTCAATATATATAAAAGAATTGAGATCATACCATGCACACTTTCAGATCACAATGCTATGAGACTTGAAATCAATCACAGGAAAAAGTCTGGAAAACCTCCAAAAACATGGAGGTTAAATAACCCCTACTAGGGAATGAATGGGCCAACCAGGCAATTAGAGAAGAAATTAAAAAATATACGGAAACAAATGAAAGTGAAACTACAACAATCCAAACTCTTTGCGATGCAACAAAGGCAGTCCTAAGAGGAAAGTACATTGCAATCCAGGCCTATTTCCAGAAACTAGAAAAAGTGCAAATACAAAATCTAACAGTGCACCTGAAGGAACTAGAAGCAGAGCAGCAAGAGAACCCCAAATCCAGCAGAAGAGAAATAATAAAGATCAGGGCAGAAATAAACAATGTAGAATCCAAGAAAACAGTTGAACAAATCAATGAAATCAAGAGTTGGTTTTTTGAAAAAATAAACAAAATTGATAAACCTCTAGCCAGGCTTCTCAAAAAGAAAAGAGAGAGCACCCAAATAGATATAATCATGAATGAAAATGGATTTACTATGTCTAATTCCTCATAAATATAAGCAATTATCAGGGAATACTGTGAAAAATTATATTCCAACAAACTGGACAACCTGGAAGAAATGGACAAATTCCTAAACACACACACACTTCCAAAATCCAAATGGGAAGAGATAGAAAATCTGAACAGGCCTATCACTAGTGAAGAAATTGAATCAGTTATCAAAAATCTCCCAACAAATAAGAGCCATGGGCCAGATGGCTTCCCTGGGGAATTCTACCAGACATTTAAAACAGAGTTAATACCCATTCTTCTCAAGGTATTCCAAAAAAAATAGAAATGGAAGGAAAACTCCCTGACTCATTCTACGAAGCCAGCATCACTTTGATACCCAAACCAGAGAGAGAGATCCAGAAAAAAACCAGAACTAAAGGCCAATATTCTTGATGAATACGGATGCAAAAATCCTCAATAAGATTCTTGCAAACTGAATTCAACAGCATATAAAAAGAATTATCCACCATGATCAAGTGGATTCACTCCTGGGTTACAGGGCTGGTTCAATATTTGCAAATCAATCAATGTGATACATCACATTAACAAAAGAAAAGATAAGAACCATATGATCCTGTCGATAGATGCAGAAAAAGCATTTGACAAAATACAGCATCCTTTCTTAACAAAGACCCTCAAGAAAGTTGGTATAGAAGGAACTTATTTAAACACCATAAAAGCCATCTATGAGAAGCCCTCAGCTAACATAATCTTCAATGGGGAAAAACTGAGAGCTTTCCCCCTGAGATCAGGAACACGACAGGGATGTCCACTCTCACCACTGTTGTTTAACATAGTGATGGAAGTCCTAGCATCAGCCATCAGACAACAAAAGGAAATAAAAGACTTCAGAATTAGCAAAGAAGAAGTGAAACTTTGACTTTTTCCAGATGATATGATACTCTATATGGAAAACCCAACAGACACCAGCAGTTCATAGAACTGATCCATGAATTCAGCAAAGTCGCAGGGTACAAAATCAATGTACAGACATCAGTTACATTTTTATACACCAATAATGAAGCAACAGGAAAAGAAATCAAGAAACAGGTCCCATTCACAATTGCACAAAAAACCATAAAATACCTAGAAATAAACCTAAGCAAAGATATAAAAGATCTATATGATGAAAACTATAGAAAATTTAAGAAGGAAATTGAAAAAGACACAAAGAAATGGAAAAACATTCCATGCTCATGGATCAGAAGAATATGTATTGTTAAAATGTCATTACTACCCAAAGCAATCTACACATTCAATGCAATTCCAATCAAAAGTGCCCCAGAATTCTTCTCAAAACTAGAACAAACTATCCAAAAATTTGTATGGAACCACAAAAGATCCCAAATAGCCAAAGTAACATTGAAGAAGAAAACCAAAGCGGGAGGCATCACCTTCGCAGTCTTTAGCCTCTACTACAAAGCTGTCATCATCAAGACAGTATGGTATTGGCACAAAAACAGACACATAGACCAATAGAATAGAATACAGAACTCAGAATTGGACCCACAAACCTATGGCCAACTAATCTTTGACAAAGCAGGAAAGAGTATCCAATGGATAAAAGAGAGCCTCTTTAACAGATGGTGCTGGCAGAACTGGACAGCAACATGCAGAAGAATGAAACTAGATCATTTTCCCAACCCTACACAAAAATAACCTCAAAATCGATAAAGGACCTGAATGTGAGACAGGAAACCTTCAAGACCCTAGAGAAGAAAGCAGGAAACCACCTCCTTGACCTCAACCGCAGCAACTTCTTACTTGACACATCCCCAAAAGCAAGGGACTCAAGAGCAAAAATGAACTATTGGGACCTCATCAAGATTAAAAGCTTCTGCACAGCAAAGGAAACAATCCATAAAACTAATAGGCAACCAACAGAATGAGAAAAGATAGTTGCAAATGACACATCAGATAAAGGGCTAGTGTCCAAAATCTATAAGGAGCTCACCAAACTCCACACCCAAAAAACAAATAATCCAGGGAAGAAATGGGCAGAAGACACGAACAGACCCTTCCCCAAAAGGACATCCAGATGGCCAACAGACCCAGGAAACGATGGTCAGCGTCCCTTCTCATCAGGGAAATACAAATCAAAACCACACTGAGATACCACCTCACGCCAGTCAGAGTGGCTAAAATGAGCAAATCAGAGGACTCTAGATGCTGGCGAGGACATGGAGAAAGGGCACCCTCTTACACTGTTGGTGGGAATGTAAACTGGTGCAGCCCCTCTGGAAAACAGTGTGGAGGTTCCTCAAAATATTAACAACAGAACTCCCCTAGGACCCAGCAATAGCACTGCTAGGAATTTATCCAAGGGATACAGGAGTGCTGATGCATAAGGGCACATGTACCCCAATGTTCATAGCAGCACTCTCCACAATAGCTAAAACATGGAAAGAGCCTAAGTGTCCATCAACTGACGAATGGATCAAGAATATGTGGTTTAACTATACAATGAAATACTACATGACAATGATAAAGAAGGAAATCTGGCCATTTTTAGCATTGTGGATGGAACTCCAGGTGTTATGCTGAGCAAAATAAGTCAGGCAGAAAAGGACAGATACCATATGTTTTCACTTATAAGTGGAACAGGAGAAATTTAACAGAGGACCATGGGGGAGGAGAAGGGGAAAAAATAGTTGCGGAGAGGGAGGGACGCAAACCATGAGAGACTCTTGAATGCTGAGAACAAACTGAGGGCTGATGGGGGTAGGGGAGAGGGGAAGGGGAGTGATGGGCATGGAGGAGGGCACTTGTTGGGATGAGCACTGGGTATTATATAGAAACCAGCTTGATATTAAACTATAAGAGAAAAAAAAAAAGGCTCTGTCTCCTGATACAGTTTTGTCCTAAGGTACTTGGGATTCAGACTTCAACATGAACCCTGAGGGGGGACACATTGAGGCCCATATGGGCAGTAACTTGTCAGTGGTTCCCTTTATTTCACTCCAGTGTCTTTTGATTATCTAAGAATATTTTTAATTTGCTCACAGTGGAGCAGGATGCTATGGTGGCATGCCTCAGAGATTATAGGACAAAACAAAACAAATCCCTGTTGAAATAGCTAAGGCCAATATGAGAAAAAGAAGGTGAATACTCATTTTTCGTCTGCTTTAATTTTGCTAATGCACATATTGCACAGCCTTAGCTGGTGAAGCTGGGGAAAAATCAAGTCTGGATTTGGAGATAATTGAGGAAAGAAGTTTCAATGCCATACCAGAGCTTTCTCCAGGTCACTGAAGAAGAGACCACAAACACCGCCTGCGTGGTCAGTATGAGGGAGAGGCAGGAAGGCCATGATGGATTGTGCTCCAAGGGTCCCACTGTTAGGGCACAGCAGGAATGCAGGGTACCATTCTGAATTGAATTTTGCCTACATTGTGGTTGGACTTAGAATCATTGGTGAACTCTAGGTACTACCCTCATTTACCCTACATTTACTTTTAATCTGCTTGGAGCATGAGTGGACCCTGTCCAGGTTTCTTTCATTTACTACCCGGTCAGATTCTTAATTCACAAAAGAAAGGCATCATTCAAGTCTGTTCTTTATTCTTTTCAGTTTGATCTGTGTTATATCACAAAGGAATTCCTCTAAATTTTTAAAATGTGGATGCCATTCCTTTCTACTTCCTGACACTAAAGCAGATTTTACTCAACAAACACTCGTTCATTTATTCATCCATTCAGCAAATATATAATAAAAGCCTATTATGTGCAGGGCACTGTTAAACATTGGGGAGCTTGCTGTGAGGCACAGAAACTTTATACTGACAACATGCCCCTCTCTTAATGAGCCATATAATTGGGATCATTTTAGGAGAAATAGAGCTTTGCTGTCATAATTTGTCTTGGGAAAATTGAGGGGAGTGAAGGGGGTACTGAAGTCACCTTCTTTCTCAACCATGACCTTTTTCTGCAACTCTATTGCTATCTAATTTTAGTTTAAGAGTTGGGGGAGGAGTTTGGCTATTATCATTACTGTTATCATTTATCAACTGAAGCCATCTTGTTTAATCATGATCTGAGCCGAATCATGAATAAAGTCAAGATTTTTAAAAAATTATAATAATAACAAATGGTTTAAAATGTGATTACTTAGGGATTTTCTGAATGTTTGAGAAGTTGAGTGCTGTGCTTTAGTTGAGGTATAGCCTCATGGTCTTGAACCCTGTTTGCCCAAAGACAGCAAACTTGTGCAAGAATGTGACAGTTTGCACAGAACAGGTACTGAGGAAGCACAAGTTCTTCCAGCTTCTTAGTGAGTGGATATGCAAGCAAAGCCTGCGACTAAGGGAGGCACGTTTTGCCTGGGGTGGAGTCTTAGTCTTGCACTTGAGAGTCCCTCAGCTTGTTCAAGGACACCTGGACACTAACTGTGTTCTTACACTTAAGGGAAGAGTGTGGCTACATTTCTTGCGAACATGGTAGAGTAACCCTTGTAAATTTATCTGGAAATGAATTCTATTAATTCTAGCATAAAAATCTCACATATGTGAAAGGTGCCTGAGTTCCTCAGTTGGTTAAGAGACTGACCCTTGATTTCGGCCCAGGTTGTGATCTCATGGTTTGTGAGTGTGAGCCCCAAGTCCAGGCCCTGCCTTGACAGTGCAAAGCCTGCTTGGGATTCCCTCTCTTTATCACATCTCTCCAACTCCCATATGCATGCGCTTTCTCTCTCTCACTCTCAAAATAAATAAACTTAAAAAAATTACGTATGTAAATGGCAGCATGAAGAACTTTGCAGAACTAATCCTCAGTGAAACACCCTTAACTGTGGAAATTATAAAAAACAATCATTTGTGGTCCCTGGAAATTGTCCTAATAACATAAACGAAGGGAAGAAGAATTTATTCAAGGAAATCTAATAGATTTCAGTAATAACAGTGAGATTGTGGCACCTGAATGTCAATATGCTCCCGTCTTCCCACCTCAACTCCCAGCTCAGACTGAAGGAACCTCCATTCTGGGCACATACGGCTAGGAAGACAAGGCTCCTTCTTTCCTAGTTCACACTCAACAGCAATACTGCACCCTCTTTAGGGGAACATACCCCATATGTCCTATCCTTCCGCTCAAGCTGTGTTTCCAGGCAGGTGTGGCTTAAAGGTGAGGCACTCCCTTCTTTCACCCAGTCCATATGCACAGGGTGAATGCTCTGCTTAGGCATGGCAGACAGAGAACACAAGGGTCTGTGATTCCTTCATCCCAGCTCCTGGAACAGAGAGTCCACACCAGTTGAGGAAAGTCATAACTGAGGATACTGTACTGCCCAGCACCTTCCTCTTAAAACAGGATAGTTCTAGGGCACCTGGGTGGCCTAGTCAGTTTAGCATCTGACTCTTGGTTTTGGTTCAGGTCATGATCTCCTGGTTCATGAGTTCATGGCCCACGTTGGGCTCTGTGGGGACAGCGTGGAGTTTGCTTGAGATTCTCTCTCCCTCTCTTTTTGCCCCTTCCCTACTCATTCTCTGTCTCTCAAAATAAATAAAACTTAAAAAAATCCCAATAAAACAGCATAGTTCTTTGAAGAGAAGCAGGCCACTGTCCAACCCCTAGCTGCAAAGCCACGGCTTTGAGGTTTTTCCCAGGGAAAGAGGCAGGCCATAAGACATGGAGCTCAGAATCCTTCTCCAGATGAGCTGACTTGGTTTAGCACATGGTATGGGGAATTTCAGGCTGAACAGCGATCTAGAAAACAATGACAATTTGGTAGGAAACAATTAAGAGAAGGCTGGCATCTCTGTGAAGTCCACAAGCTAAACTATAGGCAATCTAGCTCACCATTGAGAACTAAGAAAAGAAGCAGGTAAGGAGAGTCTTACTGGAGTCGAAATAAACTTCCTAGACTGCCCGAAGGTACTATCCCTGCAAAGAGGCCCAAATTTAATCAGATTGGACTGTGGAATTTTATATCACAAGGCATTGTTGAAAACAATAGACTCAGTATTAAGAATGGATACTCCAGTTGAAATAGAAGCTCTATTCAGGCATAATACGTTGATATGAGCAAAACATGCTAAAGAAACTCAGGTGCAAACCTCATTGCAATATTCAGAAATAAGAAACAGTTCACCCAGTGCTATGTGTATATATATACACGTATATATATGTATATATGTGTATAATTCCTTTGCAACTTAATTTACAATTAATTACAAGAATTAGCAAGTGAGTTTTTTTATTATCATTTTGTGATTTTTTTTTGTTACTTTCAGTTCATCATTGCCATCTTTTGTTATCACTGATACCTCACTGAAAATGTTTACTTTTGAGGGACTTTTGAGATGAGAGCCCAGTAGGCAGAGCTGATTAGGAAAAAGACCATTTCCTAAAAAACAGATGTGATGATAGTGGTACCCTTTGAGCGATATAAAGAAGAAAAATGTAGTTTCACCTATGAAAAGAGTAAGAGGAAGGGGAAGGAGGGAGTGATTATAAATATTTGTAATTTCTAAATTGAAAAAGAAACAAGCAAAACAGATCAAGCTGACTACATCTGAGAAAGTAAGTAGTATTACTTTAACAATAACAGTCTGTGAATTCCAAAGTTGCTTATCATGCGTGTATATGTGATGTTCCATATCTTGACCTTGAATAAATTGCCTAAACTATTTTTATCATAATGTCATCTTTAATAAAATTATAAGACCTTTTACCTCACAGAATTGCACTGAAGAATCTCCTTTGATTGAATGTAAAAGTCTTTCAGCCTGTTTATGACTGATGCCTCAACACTAGATAGATTGATTAGTCACTGCAATAAAACACCTGTCAATTTAATAAAATGATAAAAATTGCTATCTTAGCATGTCACTACTGAAAACTCATTGCTACCATTTTCACTTCTTAACAAACTAGATAGCACTTAGAGGATGTATTCTATGTATCCATACCCAGTGCTGTATATATACATGTACAATGTTTCTGCATCTCTTGGGTCCTTTAAGACTGAGTGGACTAATGTTAATCAAATATCAACTAGTTTATGATTTTTTATTTTATTCCCATTACATGTTTTGTCACAATGAATTCCTTAATAAAGACACCATTTCTTGTCTGGGGAGACAGAAGAAGATAGAGGGGCCAGAGTCATCAAATAGTGGACAGATCATTTTGGGCCTTACAGGAAAGAGAAGGAAAACTTAATACTATCAAGATGAAAACTTGCCATTTACCTTAACGTATACACCTAGCAGTAAATCCGTAAATTTATAAGAACTAAAATAAATGTGTAAAATGAGAAGGCTGGACTCAGTAAGAAAAAATTACAATTTCTAAATTGCTTATATTATAACTGATTCAAAATATGCTGGGTAAAAATTACTGAGGAGATCTACAAAACCAGACATAAAAATTTATGATTAATTTAGTCCATAAGAAATGAACTTTAATTTTCCAATTCCACCGATAGAGACATAATCAAGTTGTACTGAGATCATGTAAAATATCAGTGATTTTAAATTACCTTGAGAAAAATGATCACTAAATTCACATATTTTTGAAATGATTTGTGTAGTTACTAGTATTCAACATGCATATTTCCCCATCTATTTACATCATTTATATCACTCGTGCCTACAAAAGTATAGTACTTTAAAGAAGTGTGTGCTGTATAACCTGAATGAATATAATCTTACTGAAATATTTTATTCATTTAAGTTTACATATTACATTACTATTTTAAAAAATCAGAGAGTAGAATGGCCCATTTGGATAGTCTAGGATTATTTTCACATCTCAAGGTATTTACTTATTTACACCAGCAAATTCCCTTTGGCCATATACAGATTTAAGGAATTAGGACATGACCATCTTTGGAAGGCCACTACTCTGCCTTTTAAAAATTCCTAGCAGGTTTTCTCTCATATATTAATTTTGATTTCCAAGTGTGGCATGCATTTTGGCTTCCTTTTTCTCACTTATACCAAACCAAACCAAAACTCATTTTGGTTTTATGCTCACCTTTCCACTGATCTGTTCATCCTAAAATCCCTAATGACTTTCTTTTACTTACTGTAATTAAAAATTGTCAGTATTAATCTTGCTTGATTTCTTATTAATTTTTGGCAGTTTATTACTCAAATCTTTAAAAAAAATTCTCCCACTATTTCCATAACACTAAAGCTGATACTAGGTAGATAACCCGGGGTCCATTGCTAGATCTCCCTCGTTTCCCAATATTGAAATGTTGGATCTTAGAAACTGTTCTCAGACGATCCCTTGATATCATGTACACACTCTGTGAGGAAATATTTTCTAACCTCAAGATTTTAATGTTTTCGAAGATAACGTTGTTGCCTACTTCACTGCCATTTCCCCCTTTCTCTGACTGCAAGAACTCTTTGTAAGGTTTAGATTTAAGGGTAGCCTGGGTGGCTCAGTGGGTGAAGGATCTGACCCTTGATTTCAGCTCAGTTCATGATCTCACATTTCCTGAGTTTGAGCCCCATGTTGGTCTCCATGCTGTCAAGGCACAGCCTGCTTGGAATTCTCTCTCCTTCTCTCTCTGACCCTCCCTGCTCACTCGTGTTTTCTCTTTCTCTCTCTTTCTCTCAAAAAGCAAACTAAAAAACAAGCAAACATAAAACAAAAGTTAGATTTAAACATACTTTAAGAATGGCCTTTTCCTGTACCAGAAGGTGAGTGAATCCATAATAGCATAACCCATATGTGATAACTCTAGTCTTCTTGGCATCAATTGGCTTGGTTATGGAACATGCAGATAGGCATTTGCATCTGGACAATGCAAAACAAGGGGCACCTGGCTTGAAATTTCACAGTTCAGTTTCCTGTGTATGGAAAGAGACATCGTTTTCTGTGTGAGAAAGAGTCAGCTAGAGTGGCAAAAACCACCTCAAAACTGCATTCTTAGGGATGGCATTGTAGAGAGATAAAAGAAACTTCACTGAGCCTCTGATTTACCTGAGTTCTTGCTGCCATAATCCCAATTCTTTATTGGTATGTGAGATTATTTTCTCTCCTGTTTAAAGTTGTTTCTTGTACCCAAAAGATTCCATAATGGACAAAAATCATCTTACAATAAGTGATTGTGCATTAATACAATCAGATACATAGTATCTACAGAGAGGTGGGTGTATACAGGCATAGTCATTATGTGTGTGTGTGTGTGTGTGTTCAAAAAAGGGGGCGGTTTCTAAATACAGAGAAGACATTTCTTTTTAAATTTTTTTTTAGGATTTATTTTTGAGAGAGAGTGAGAGACAGATGACAGACCATGAGCAGGGGAAGGGTAGAGAGAGAGGAAGACAGAGTCAGAGCAGGCTCCAGGCTCCAAGCTGTCAGCAAAGAGCCTGATGTGGGGCTTGAACCCATGAAATGTGAGATCATAACCTGAGCCAAAGTTGGATACTTAACTGAATGCACCACCCAGGTGCCCCCAGAGAAGATATTTCTTGGGAAGAAATGATCTTGAGCAATTTCTCAAAATTTCTGTGATGGAGTACCAGTTTTATTTTTTCCCCCGATTCTTTATAGCCTAATATTTTGGTAATAAAAGAAACTACATGCTTGGGTGTCTGCGCAAGGTCAGATTTGCTTTCAAAAAGGTTTAAGTGATTAATCTCAATTTCTGTTCATATTTTGCAGCTGAACAGCAATAATTGGTGGACTATATTTTAAGAGGAACTGATCTAGCATGAGTCCCATGTTCAAGATAATTATCATGTGCTTGGGGTTTAAACTCTTTAAAAATTTTTTTAATGTTTATTCATTCTTGAGAGAGAGAAAGAGCACAAGAAGTGGAGGGGCAGAGAGAGAGGGAGACACAGAATCTGTAACAGGCTCCAGGATCTGAGGTGTCAGCACAGAGGCCGACGTGGGGCTCAAACTCATGAACAAGGAAATCATGACCTAGCCGAAGTTGGACACTCAACCAACTAAGCCACCCAGGCGCCCCGGGATTTAAACTCTTTAAAAATTTCTTCTGTAGTTTGGGAGTTTTCTTTCTTTTTTGTTTTGCCCAACAAACTAGTAATTTTCTCTAGAAACATGAATTTTTGATAGAAACAAATATATATAAGAAGGCAGGTATTTTACTTTTTAATCTCCTCAGCAGCTGATGCTAATATACACACGTGCTATTTTTGTGTGGTTCATACGTACTCTTATAATGTCTGATTATTTTTTTCAGAAATGTTTTATTAGAAAGGGGGGGGTACATCATTTGCTCCAATTCCCAATGTAGAATTATATCACAGTTCTTAGATGTGGTCCTAATTCACAGCTTTTATCTTTAAAGGAGCCAGTTTAACATGTTGATTCCACCAATACTGTCCCAGCAATGCACTGTAATTTGTCCCCTATGTGTCATTTAACTTGTTTTGATAGTGCAGGTTAAGCCTTACAGCTGGTGTAGGGCCAGTCGACATGATGCCCCTGAGACTAATAGGTGAGTAACCTCACTTTTAGCTCATCAGCTCTAGGTTCAGTAAAGCATTTGAACCAGACTGTGTTCATCTGTGGAAGTTGATAAGAGAGGTCTGTATTTGTGTCTGAATGTTCTGTATTGTTCATCCCTCTATAGGCATGTCCTAAATTTATAAAACTCAATTCATAAAATGCTTCCTTGTTCAAATGAGGACTCACAACCCCCATCCAGATTTGTCTACATGCATAACTTTCCAGACAGAAATGTAAAAGACTGGATTTTAGATAGCCAATAGAATTTGCTGAAGGTCTGATGTGACTCTTACTTATTCAGACTTTATCATCTGACTCTGCTCATTTACATGTGCCATCATGTAGCTGATCTTCCCACTAAAGCACTGACTCTCCTCTGTATTGTTGTGGTTTAGCTTATATAGGTGTTATTTCTTTCTGGTCTTTTTGAGGGGCATTGCAATGCATATTTACTTATATTTCTTCACATTTGAAAAGACATTTATGGTGCTATTTGGTAGGTCAAGAAGATAAACATTTCCTGTCTAATACCCACACAATTCAAGGCAAAGATTATCAAGGAATAATTTATTTGTTTATTTAGTGTTTTTATTTATTTTTGAGAGAGAAAGAGACAGAGTGAGAGAGAGTGCAAGTGGGGAAGGGGCACAGAGAGAGGGGGGCACTGAATCTGAATCAGGCTCCAGACTCTGACCTGTCAGCACAGAGCCCAATGTGGGGCTTGAACTCATGAAAAGTGAGAAAATGACCTGAGCCAAAGTCCAATACTTAACCGAATGAGCCACCCAGGCACTCCTAGTAATGATTTATTTGATGAGTAGTTTCATGAAAGGTAGACCTTTGTAAAATAAAATATAGTATTTTCTATCTTGTACATTCTATCAAGCATTTAACAGATGTGCATCAAGCTATGATTGCCATGCAATGTGGAGTACAGAGGTCAGCAAGATGCTCTTGAACTTGGTCATTTAACTGGAGGAAGATGAAGCACGGTCTCTGATCTTTAGAATGGGTGACATGGAAAACATTTTTTTAATTAAAAAAGTAAGATTATTTAATATCCTTTCTCAATAAACTTGTTTTGTTTTAAGGGAAATTAATCAAATTGCTTAAAATTCTTCAAGTAGATAAGAAAAATAGTTGATTGGGAATATGATCGCTCTTTGATTGTGTTGTTTCTGCCTGTCTTTGAACACTTTGTTATGGTAAGTTTTATTAAAAATTGGAATTAGTTGGGGCGCCTGGGTGGCTCAGTCGGTTGAGCCTCTGACTTCGGCTCAGGTCATGATCGCATGGTTTGTGGGTTTGAGCCTTGCGTCCGGCTCTGTGCTGACAGCTAGCTCAGAGCCTGGAGCCTGCTTCCGATTCAGTGTCTGTGTCTCCCTTTCTCTCTGAACCTCTGCTGTTCACGCTGTTTTCCTCCCTCTCTCTCTCTTTCTCTCTCTCTCAGAAATAAATAAAAAAATATTTTCAAAAAATTGGAATTAGTTAATGAGTGGGGATTTATCTTCCTGTTTTTGATCCCACTTAAATGATAACACCATCAATCAATAATTATTCTCAGTAAAATCGTTTCTACTAATCCTTCAGTCCTACTTTAAATCTTGTTCATTTCAAGAAATGATCGTGACCATGGATATGTTTTCTCTCCACATGATCTTAATTTTCATGGTATTTCTTTTTTTGTGATTTACTTTATCAGGTAACTTAAGTTGGTATAAAATTCCATGCATTTTTCTCTTTAATGAGAGATATGTTTCCTATATCTGATGCTTTCTAGAAGGTGGGATACACAATAAATGCTTAAAAGTAGTTTCTCAATGAATCTTCCAAAAGTAAGATTTCCTTGGCCACCTTTGAGGAATATCAACATTTGAAAATGAATGCCTTCTTCAATGGCAGCAATAGGAAATGAGAACATTCATATTTTATAGAGCCATATATATACTTATTCAGTTATATTCAGGTAGGATCAATTCCTATGTGAGTTTAAGCATTTGTTATTTTTAAGTTACCAAGGGTTAGCGGAATCTTTAATTATTTACCATATTCAAGAAGATATATGCATTTTTTGTAATGTGAATAAGGGCAATACTTTGAATTACTGTGGGCTGTCTTGCAAAAGCCTAGACATGTCTTTAATTTAATAGGTGGAAAGAGTAAAATCACATTAACAAAAGAAGGTCCCCAATTAAATATATTATGGTTATACTTTTCTATTGACTGATACTCATGTCCCATATTTAGAAACTCAAATCAGTTCCTAAAAGCAAAATATTGCAAGTGGTTTGACTTGGGGTTTTTCCTCTGGTCCTAATTAGGTTATACCTGGGTGAAATGTGGCATAAGCGTAAATTGTATGCAGGGTCTTTATGTTAATGCTGTTGTAAACTATTTCAGAACTATGTCACAGCATTTTTTATTGGGTGGGAGTGAGTAATTATGCTGAAATCTCTGTGCCCATATTGAATGCATGAGGTGTTTACCATTATAAAAATTGTGATCCCCGTGAGTTATCGATTAGTATGCTTTTAGGAAGTGAAATAACACAAATATGGATAATTTGTGGATTCAACACTTAAAAAGAAGTTTAACCCTGACTTGAATTTTAACTAGAAAGATCTGATTATTATTATGTTTTGTTTATACACTCTTTCGGTCATTAAAGCTGATGGTCGGCAATTTTCTTGGGGTGTTAAGTACTTCAGTTACTGGGTTATGGACTTCCTTATGAGAATGGCTGAGCAGTTTGAGTCGCCGGTCATGCCCCTCTGTCCCCCATACAACTGTGGCCCACCATCCATTTGCTCTTTAAATGGCAAACAGCAAATGCCGGGACCCTTGTGAAGACGGAGCTACCGCATCTAACCATCACTGTGGGTTCTTCCTATATTTACCACTTAATGGGTGGTTACACTCTTCTTCAATTTCATTTGATCTATTTGTCCTGGGGAGAGAAATAAACATCAATTCCCTGAGCCAGCACCCACCCTTTTATTTTGATAGTTACATCTCTTAAATATATCAGCCAAATCAGAGTCTGAAGAAGCCTTAATATTTAGTCAGAAGCATTTACACTACTCTTTAAAAAAATTCCGTATGAAAATCTACACTTTAAAAGCTTTGATCCTCCCTCCAAGTTTATTTTTTACCCCTGACTGATTGGTATAACATATTTAGGCCAAATATGGTCTCCTTCCCCTTTCTCCTGTCATAGGTTTGGAACCTAGATCACCTACTATTTTTGTTAATACCATTTCTGGGATATTTTATATAAAAGCAATTATTCACTTTTTTTGGTCACTTTACTTAAATGGAATGAATAAACCACACAAACTCCAAAATCTGTATATTAAAGCTGTCATCATATATTCCATTCTTAGGCAGCAAGAATGTCGTTGTCATCATGTGCATCTTAATTTCTGTGGGACATATGACACACACCATACTCCACTGAGTAGTTGATAACATCCTTCATTGATTAACCATTGTGTTCATTCCACATTACAATATATGAAGCCCAAGTTGAAAATGCTGCACTTTGCTTCCCCTTTCACACTTTAACAGATCAGACTCATAAATGACACCAAATATTTGTTGAATGACTCCCAGGAGTTAAGAACTGCTATAGATGCAGTTGGGGTCCTCCCAGATCCTCTTTCCCCAGGTATCTGAGCATTGGCTTCTTGGGGCTCCCCACCCACCTTTTTGCTCAGCCTGGGAGGTTGTGGACCCTGCTCTCTCCACCCTCACCCCCCATGGGGCAGCCTGCTACCTAAGAGGTACTGATCTGCAGGTCACAGGAGACCAAACCTCAGAAACCCAGCCTGTGTCTCCTTGCCCCAGGTGCAGTGATACATAAGGGAGATGGGACAGCATGGTGCTCTCTGCTCCTTATCTAGCTGGAGTTTGGGCCAGGCTACCCCTCACTCGAGATCAAATCTTGGCACGGTCCTCTCCTCTGTCCCACACTCCACAGTAACTCACAGGTTGTTCCCAAGGGCATCTGCTCCATCAGCCATGTGCTCCAGAACCGTCGTCTCTGGCTCTGGCCCTAAGCTACACAACCCAAGATGAGGCTCCAACACGGGAACTAGACTGTGCTCACAACAGTCATACGGGCAGCTGTCACCTCTGCTGTGCACACAGTGCACACAGTGGGACCAATTCTGGAGACAGAAGCCTCTTTGAATCTTGACTTTGCCACTTACTAGCTATGTGACCACAGCAACTAACAACCTTATATGTCTCCATTCCCTATTTGTACAATGGGAATAAAAGCACTATTGTGATGCTTACATGTATTTGTTTTATGTTATAATATGCTTAAAACAATGGCTGGAAAATAGAAAATACTATGTATTGTAGTATTGCATAATCATTAAGATTATGATAGCGAAGGTTCAAACATGTAAAGTGCTTTGCCTTAGGTTACACAAATCATAAATTGCTATCTTCTTCTAAATGGTGACAGCATGCTTCCTTCCAGACAGTTCCCTTTTCTTTCAACCCTACGTTTATGAATTGAGGCTTTCATCAGATTCGTCTCCATTGTCTTACTTATTCAAGTTTGCCTTCAAGTTTCATGTCTTAGAATCATAGATTCCACTGGAAGTTGTTTCTAGTGAAACTACAGTTAACTGCTGCTTACTCAAAGCCAATCCGTAGCTGGAGCAGATTTCTAGAAGTTATGAAGCCTCTCTTGCAAGGGCATTCCTGGAATAGTGTGGACTTCCTCTATTCATGATTTTGAGCTGTTTATTCTTAAAGAGTCCACTCCCCAGTTTTAGAAGCTCCAGGAGACACAAAGCCTGGGTGTGCACCTGGTAGGGAGTACTCTTAAGGAATAATGCATTAGAAGCTGGTTGTTGTGTTATACTCTTTGACCTACTACTATTCATTATCTTCAATTCATCACAGGAAAATCACCGACTGTTATGTTAGGTCTCTCCCTATGGAGCTCTGACTGACTTTCTGTTTGCACATCACTGATTTCTAAAAATCCTAACCATTCATTGGTGACTTAGCATGTAAGTATCAGAGTGTCCTGGCGCCAGGGGATGCAAACATGAAAATAAGTGCTGGGGAGCGGGGTGGAACACAAAGAAAAGATGACAAAGGTAAGATGTATTCAATAATGAAGTTGCTTTCAAGGGACATTGAAAATATAGGAGAAAGCATGCTTAAATGACCTTGCTGGTTATAGGAAAGGCTGCACAGAAGTGGAGCGAGTCCTGGAAGGAAGCATGACTTGGTGGGAAAAAACAGAACATTTTGTTTAAAGAAGACAATAGGTGTAAGGACATGAAGTGGGGGGGGGGGGGATATTCCCGGCCCCTTTCCCCTTGGTGTTGCTTACACACAAAGCTGGTGTCTGTGTGTCCCGTTGCTGAGGTGACACTCTGCAGCAGCTGAAGCAAATGTACATGTGTCTGGTTTCAACAGAGCCTGGTTCTGTCTCGGTCATCCTGATGGCTGAAGAGGGTGGTGGTCATGGACTCCTGGCCAGAGAAAGAGCCTGGGGCAGATGGGTCCTACCACTGGGATTTTGTAATTCTTCTGTTCTGTCTGCATATAAACGTAGGTGAGATCCAGAATGCTCTGTCCAATACTGAAACATTTTCCTCTTATTTATTTGTAGATAAAATTATATTGATTTAAATTTTATTTTGAATTAGTTTTATTTATGACAGTGTGCAATTCCTCAATAGGAAATATCTATTGCTGTAATAGTCTATCAGAGGAGTAACGGATAGCAATAGTGGGCATCTTTGTCCGGTTTATCATCTATTATTGCATAGATGATGATAATCTATCCAGTTTTGGGACCTTTGGGAGGGCAGAATCCACAAGTAATTTTCATTCTCAGCCTAACATTATAGTACATTTAGCAAATTGCTAAGTTGCTGTAATAATTTAATAGGAAGTTGAATTTATTTAAAAAATAACATGCTGTTATATATAATGAGTACCCATATGTAAACAGATTATAATGTTTTATTCTCTGTAATCAAGATGATTTCTAAGAATTGTTGGCTGAATATCTCCACAAGAAGGTGTTTGTCATTTATAGTAATGGAGATGCCACTTATGAAGCTTGGGTACATAATTTGCCTATTTGAAAAATATAAACCTGTTTGACTCACAGAAAAAGAAAAGACTTATCAGAGATTTAAGTAAACTTGGCAGTATATTTTGCAATATAAAAACTTTTTTAAAAAATGGTTTGAATGTATATATGTATGTGTGCCTATGTGTATCTATCTATCTATCCATCCATCCATATATGCTACATGATACCTGAGAATAAATGATTTTTCATATATTTTCATTTTTATATACATATATATTAGTTTTATATTTCATGAAATACACAAAACAAGAGGATACTGTCACTTTCTCATTAAAGTGATCATATTTTTTTCTTCATAATTTAGTCTCTTATTTTTATTTTTTTATTTTTTTTAATAAATATTTTTATTTATTTCTAGGAGAGAGAGAGAGACAGCGTGAGCAGGGGAGGGTCAGAGAGAGAGGGAGATACAGACTCTGAAATAGGCTCCAGGCTCTGAGCTGGCTGTCAGCACGGAGCCCTACGCGGGGCTCGAACCCACAAACCGCGAGATCATGACCTAAGCGAAAGTCGGACGCTTAACCGACTAAGCCACCCAGGCGCCCCTAGTCTCTTATTTTTAATGATCTTTTTTTTTTATACCATGTTAGTAACTTCTCTCCTTCCCCATTTCTTAACCAGTGGCAACTTTACACTATAAGATAGTGTACACATTATACTATAATATATATATAATAGGAGTACTGAAAAGGAAATTGAATGCTGAACAATAGCAAATGTGTGTATATATATATGTATACACATACATATTCTTTTATTGGTATATATTACACACCAGTACTGAATGCTGAACAATAGGAAAATTGTATATATATATATACATATACATATTCTTTTACTGGTATATATTACACACATGTATAATTACCATTGTGCTTCATTTGGGAATACACTACAGACTTTTTCCTTACACAAGGACTAGCAAGAATGACATGAGTGCAAAAAACTGCATTTTGACCCATAAGAAGGTTTCTAGGAATGAGGGATTTTATGACTTGGGGTTAGTTTAGCAATAATCTTTTGGCACCTAGCCATACTTAATTTATTCATGTGTACATCAGTTAATTATGTAGAAATGAAGGTGAATGAATGATTGGATGCTTGAATGAATAGATAAGTAAAAATCCTCAGATTGAGAATGACAAGGATCACTGATTTCTAAAGGAGAATTCTGAAGGAAGGGAGCTAGGAAGATTCACAGCAAACTGAGGCTTGTCCCTTGTGTGACTCCAGAAGGAAATATACTATGTTCAGGTGAGGTAGAAAGGATATCTGGCTGATTTGTTTCCACCATTACAATATTTATGTCCTGGGTAATTTCAGACAATAGAATACTTTACAAAAAATAAGTGCAACATAGATGGATCAAATTCCCTGTTTATTTTTGTTTTGCTATTTATGGGATGTTAGCTCTAACTTAAATGTGAGACAGGCTGGGTAGGGAATTTTCTCAATATATCTGTGACAAGAGCCTTTCATATTTTTGATGAGTCAATTAGCCAAAGGATTTGGAAATATATTTATAAGAGACTTCATATCTATCAAGTGAAGCATCACCAAAACGAATGGTCTTCTAATCCTATGCTTGGGAGTACAGTGTTGCCTTTGTGTAAAGCTGACATCCAAAAGAGGGACTTGTACATCTGTTTTATTCCCGGTAATAACGGTGATTTCTGGGAACCGTTTGCTGAATATCTCCTCAACAAGATGTATATCATTTTTATTGATGATATGGGAGATGTCATTTATGAAGCTTAGGTACATCATTTCTTATTTGGAAAGTGTAAACCTGTTAGACTCACAGGAAAACAGAGCAAAACAACAGTTGTTTTTTCTTTCTTTTTTTCTTTAATCAGAGATTTAAACAGAATGGGTAGAAAATATGAAATGATCCCCAAAACTTAAAAAAACCTTTGACCACACCCATGCAAAATAAATATCTAGGTCTTTTCATTGCAGACAGTAGCCTCATTACCCATAACTAAGACACCAGCGCTGGAGTGCCGATTAGTTAACAATCTTCAGAAGAGGAAAAAAAAAAAAAAGAGAGAGAAAACTGTGTCCCAGTGTCTGACTTGTTCTGTGGCCCATGTGCTTTTTTTAAAAATAAATTTCCATGACAAATTAGTAATCAAATGTATAGTATAATCATACTTTAATGTTTAAAAATATAATGTTAAATATACTAAAATTATCATTTCAGAAAAATATTCAATATTTCACCAGGTCAGCTACATGTCAGAGTAGGTGATAAAATTTATATTAATAAATTAAACTTAATTTTGATTATCATATCTAAGTATGATCACAGTGTTTCATAATTTGACTTTTACACAAAAGACACTGAGTTCCTAGTTTTGAAGAATTTACATTAATATGCATTAGCACGCTCTGCATGCATTTTTAACACTGTAAATTATATCACTAAAATATAAAACACCCATCAATTAAAATTGATTCCTACCTCAATGGACTTATTAGATGGTAGCAAACCTATATTCATGAGCCAAGTGAATATCACAAGAATTTTTATAATTTAAAATCTCTGATACCTATGTGGTAAAAGGAATATGGCTATAAGTAATTTTACTATTAAAAAAATACTACTTTTTCATGGGGCGCCTGGGTGGCTTAGTTGGTTAAGCGTCCAACTTTCACTTAGGTCATGATCTCGTGGTTTCTGGGCTCGAGCCCCGCGTCGGGCTCTGTGCTGACTGCCAGCTCAGAGCCTGGAGCCTGTTTCAGAGTCTGTGTCTCCTTCTCTCTCTGACCCTCCCCTGCTCACGCTGTCTCTCTCTCTCTCTCCTAGAAATAAATAAAACATTAAAAAAAATTTAAAAAATACTTCTTTTTCAGGCTAAATTATCATAGTATGTTTAAAATTTTTGTTATCAGAGTTGATCATAATTGATCTATAAATATAACATTGTCGAATGAGCCAATTGAGAAAAATTCCTAGTTTGTTCCTATCAACATGTATCAATAACCCTAACAAAAAAGTGCCAGATTTTTAGTGTGTTCTCTCTCAGTCCCACTTTCTCTTTCATAAACACTCACCATACATATGTGTGAGCACACTTCCTTGCACACCTACATGTACGCATACAACTTTACCCAGAACAAAAATTGAAGAATGGCTTTCAACAAATATTGCTGGAATAATATTAAGACAGTTGTCCAAGGAAATGTTCCTTGGCAGCTCTTAGGCCAGATGTTCTTATTTAGCTCACTGGCTTAAAGGACATGTAAATGAAATTGTCTGCAAGAAGTGTCTAATATCTACTCAATTCATTTTTGTTTGTTCCATGTATATCAAGCCCTGTTAAGCAATTTAAAATTCTTGTGCTTTAGATTGTATTTATGATAGAAAATGTCATTTCTTCATTTAACAAAACAGTAAATTTAAGGATATATTATTTTAAAGGTAGGACAACTAGATATCAAATTGGAAACATTCCACCATTTTCCGAAATTCCTGATATTGCCTATTTGTTTCACATAACTTTAATTTGAGAAAAAATATCGCATAATTTTATACATTATTTGATGAAATCAGATAAAGAAAAAAATTAATGGATAACCTCATGTTATAATGAAAGTGACATAGTCAATGTCCTCTACTTTTTACAAGATTTTAACACTTGTGAAGTTGGGATGAAAGTGTCCATTTTTAATTAAATTGTAATCAAGGTTCACAAAAGAGCTCATAAATAATTCTTAGCAGCAAAAGTGTTATTGACACATTTGTTAACAGGTGTTCTATTTGATTATACACATTAGTTAAGTAAAAAAATATTCCAGTCGTCTTTCTTAGTTTTGAGGGTTTACAATGTGCTAGGTGCTAAAACACTATATCTGACTTCAAAGCCTCTGATCCGGAATAGCTGTGTGTCTCAGGCAGAAAATGTGCCTGCTCCATCGGTTTCTCTTTAGAGTCTGTTTGTTTCTCTTTTCTCTTGGACTTCTCTGATAGCCACCTAGAATATTCTTTGTCTTTTTGTGGTCATTTTTTCAACCTCTATGTTCTGTACCATTAACCTAACATTGCAACATTCAAATCAATTTGACATGTTAAAAAGTGTAGCAATATATAGAACACGTAGTGTATTTATTGCACAGAATGAATGTTGGTAAATAATGGTGTTGAAAACCATTTACTACTTTTTCTGATTATACTTAATTATTAGGTGAGATAGAATTAGGTTTTATTTTAAATTGTCTTTTCTGAATGTAATAAAAATTTTGCTTATTTATTTCTTTCTCATGAGAGCATTTAATGTGGCTATTGTAGCTGTTTCTACTTTTACTATGTCTTTCATCTACTTTCTGCAAAAATTAGAAAGGAAGTTTATGGACCACATAACTCCAGGGAATGACTGTCACCTGTCAGATGAGGAGCAAACTAACATTTCTTGAATGTCTACCATGTGCTACATACTTTTCTATACCATTTCATCATTAACCTCATGTTTAGTTATTCCTATTACTTTTTATAGATGAAGAAAATTGCAGTTCGATGATTCTGAGTAAGAATCAATCATTTAAGAAATGAGGATCTGAATTCCTCAATGCCCAATCCTACAGATCATGATCTTTCCAGTATTCTCTTGAGTAAGAGTACAAATCCAGTCTTCCCAACATACCTTATGTGACAGGCAGGCGTTGATTGGTCTAAGGAGAAAGGATGCTGAATTGTTCAGGATAAGCCTATTTGAAGGCACTGCTTTAGGTTTTTACTATTGGCTTTGTGTTTTGATATCTTCATTGAATTTAGTCATATCTAAGCTTTTTCCTTAAAAATAAATAATTTTCAAAACATAAGCAACAGGATTAATTTAAAAATTAAATTTAAAGGGAAGAATCAGTGAAGGTTAAAAAACAAACAAACAATAAAAACAACCCTCCCTCAATCCCTCAAGTTCAGGGATTGATCTTAAAATTGTTCTGCCCATAAACTAGGGTTATATGCTATGGGCTACAACTGTGTGTACTGTGATAAGCACTTTTTACATACTAACTCCGTTTGAGCATCACAAGAAACCTCTATGGTGTGTATTTTTATAATGTTGATGTCACTGTTTTGCAAACTGAGATGCAATAAACTATTACATTACATGATGAAGTAGCTCTTATAGTACTGGGGGAATTGGTTTGCAAGTGCATCGAGTCTAGAGCACTTGTCAGAGCCCACGGTCCTCCAAAACTTTACTATTAAACACAGTTTATTATTTGAGCACTTTCTTTCTCTGTTATACTGTTAGACATCTTTCTTCTATTTATTGAATTCTTTCAGCTACTCTATAAAATATGTACTTATTATTTCCAAGTCCCAAGTGAGGAAATCATTTGACGAAGGTAACACAAATGACGGGATGCAGCTCAAATGTAAACGTAGGACGATTTGATTTGTCTTTCTTAAGGAAGTTGTTATCAGGAAATTTTCAAGTTAGTCTAAAGCAGGTGAAACACTTATTCTCAACTTGTTTCCAGTGTGCTCTGTTCCTTCGATACTGCTCTCGGTATCTAACCTAGCCCTAATGTTTGTTTGTTTGTTTCTTTTTTTAATTTGTGAGCTGATGCCTTCTTCCTCCGTGGCTTTCATTGCTGACAGCTTCCAGAGTCCATATCTAAACTTTATATATAGATGGAATTTCCAGCTGCTTTCTGTACTTCTCTCCAATTTCCTATAGACAGCTCAATGTCTAACCCCTGACCTCATAATCAGAATTCCCTTTCTTAAACATGCCCTTCCCTCTGCTTTGCTCCCTTCAGAGAATGGAGAACAGCACTATTCTCTGCTCAAATGATTAAGCAAAAACACTGGCAAAATGTTTTACTCCACCCGAAATCCCATGGCCCAGTCAAACACTAGGTCATTTTTATCTCTTATTTGTCACCTTCCTTTAAGATAGAGCCCAGATATTTTAGTATTGCTAATAAGGCCCATTGTATGTGTGTGTGTGTGTGTGTGTGAGAGAGAGAGAGAGAATTAAAGTGTGGGAGAGGGGCAGAGGTAAGGGAGAGAGAGAGGATCCTAAGCAGATTCCACTCACAGCATGAAGCTGAGTGGGAACTGATCTCAATAGGGTGAAATCATTTTCTGAGCCAAAATCAAGAGTTGGATGCTTACCCCACTGAGTCATCCAGATGCCCCTAAATAAGACCCATTTTGATCAAACCTCTGTTTATCTCCCTGGCTACATGTTCACTCTTGCAGAAGGCTGGGCTAGGATGTAACAAATGAGGTGCTTGCCTCGAGTATGATATCTTGGAGTCACAGAATCTTAGCAATCAGGATAAATAATATTTAAATGCAACAATTAAAAAAGTAAAACCAATGCAAAAAAGAATCTTTGATGAACAAATATCAAATTTCATACAAAGACAGGGTATAACAGGTAGGTGGTTGATTCAGGAAAAAAGTTACTATGGAAAAAAAGCACACCAAATTCATGAAAATTCACAATCTATTACTTATTTGGACGGTCTTGCTATTGTGACTCTAGGACAAGGAACACTGTAATTAAAAACTTAGTTACTTGAAAACTACAGGACATACATATTTTTAAAACTTGAGAAAACAAAATTTATTTGACACCAAATGGACTTTATGCCATCTGTGGTAAGCAATTGGAAAAAATCCAACTAAGGAGCAAATTCCTCATTTATAAACTAAACAGTAAAGTAAGCTGTCAGCTTAAAAATAATGTTTGCATAGTGCTTCCTGTGTGCATATGAATGCTCTAAACTCAATACAGTCACTCATTACATCCTCAGCGACTATATTTTATAGATCACAAAATGGAGGGAAGAGAGGTCAATAAGTTTCCTAAAGTTACAGTATGCTGTACAATTGTTAAGATCTGGATAATATATTCCCTACCCAAGTCTGTCATCAGGTTAGTGGCAGTGGCAGGATGTGAACCCCACAAATTAGGCTGAAGAGTTCAAGAGTCCAAGGTTTCAACGGGCACATGGAGCTTGTCTTTCATGGATCTTTGTGGAGATCGGCTGAGAGTATGCGCCAAAGTTCTACACATTTATTTCCATCTCTGATCTCACCACAAATAGTATTCAGGCTACTGAATTTCGCTTGCAGCATTAGTTTATTTCTCTACTGATCAGATACGTTCCTCACTTAAATGAAATCATCCAGCTGAACTTTTCACAAGTAAGTGTAATTAATATTGTTTACACTTAAACTCAAGGATAAATTTGTATGTTATTTATTAAAATACTTAACTGGGTTATGCCTTATTCAATAAATCCATGAAATTTGAAAAAGATTCATAGATATTTGATCCTGAATTTATATACAAAGCAGTGTGTCATTTAAATTTCTTTTTGGTTATCATAATATTATGTGATACATTTCCTGAGTGGATTTATACCACAATATTAATTGTAGATCTATCTGATTAATGAGGTTATGAGCAATTTTTATTGCTTTTAATATTTTAGTTTTTGATTTTCAGAATGGAAACATGAAAGGGATACACTGTACCTACAATTTTTATTTTGTTTTTATACTAGAATATTTAAAAAAGAATGAATGTTGAAGAAGACATATACAGACATTGCCCAAAATATGTGTATATTGCTGCAAATTTTTTTATAAATAATTTCAGATATAGTATTCATCCAAAGAACCTTGTCTTTTATTAGAGATTAAATATTTAGAAAGGACAAAATAATGTAACTGAATAATACCTTGATCTCATGGTGTGAATTATTTCATATTTCATATTATCTCCCTGAACTTACTTCACTTTCACTGATTTAAAGAAATACTAGTTATTTCTTATAAATATTGAACTTCATTTCTCTACTAATGAACATATTTTGTCATACCCTGCTCTTCTCTTAACCTTCTCAAATCATGGTCAACATATAAATTAATTTTGTAACACTTTCTGAGCTCTTTTTTGAAAGGCAAACAGATGAAAACTGCTGTATGTAGCCCCAAGTCCCAAGATGAACCAGATGGTTAAGAGCACAGAGCACACTGGAGTAAAACTCTAACTTGAAGACTGACTTTGTTCTCAAACCATATGTAACTTTGCACAGAATATACTCTTGCATTAAAATCCGTTTTCAATCGATAACCGACTTTACAATGATGAGGGAAAGTCAGAATAATCTGCCTTGAACGGCTTCATCAAGCTCAGTAGTTTATGACCTTACATTTCTGTATCATTTTCCAGAAAATGCTCCTTGTACATTTCCATACGGTTTCAACATCCAATTTCCCATTCTCAAATGAGACAAACATTTCTAGGTGAGGGAAGTTATAATTTACAGGTCGGATAAAAACCAATGTCTTAACATCATTTTTAAGCGCAACTGTATCCTTTACTCCCCATTGCCACGGGTCTGAGATGAAGGATCGTGCAGACCATTAAGTTCTCTGTATTTTTTTCTGAATCAGCACAAATTCCTCAGCACAGGTGTTTCTGTAATTATGATACATTGGGAAAATTCTCTGTGTTCAATGGCCCTCAGACTCACACTTCCACCTCATCAGTCACATGTCAGCCTGACTCCACCCCGTGCCCTAAATCTCTGGTGTCATTAAGAAGCTGAAAACTTCAGAGGGCAGATTTGCAGCTGTGATGTATAATACAGAACATTTCATGAAAAATGTATGAGTATGAGATTTTTTTCTAATATTTCCTCTGTAGCGATCTGCCAGAACCATAACTATCTAGACATGTTTATTATACAGATTTTTTACAAGAGGCTTTCATTGCTCTTTGCGATGTGATGTTCCCTTGTTATTTCATAAACACTCCATTGATATGCTTTCTGCAACAAAGCGCTCTAACCTCAGGAACACAGCTGCTGCTTCTTCCCAATGAAATCTGTATTTTCAATCATAAAGAAGGCTTCACCTTGACATAACTCTAGTCTTTGGTATACTTTCTGACTTACCAACCAAAACCAAGAAGCTTATATATATTTAAGGGGACACTCACATCCTTTAAGAAATATGGGGTGCCTAGATAAGCAGACATCTCTCACAAATTATGTTAGTGAAGAACATGATAATACTTTGAATCACTGGACTCCGTAATAATAATAATAATAATAATAATAATAATAATAAATATATGATATATGAAATATTAACATTCTTGGCTATTTTCTCTAAACTCCACTAGAATTTATAACCTTTTCAGCTCTTGATGATTGACCTATATTATCTTGTTTTATTACTTATTCTTTCACATAGGTTTACAAACTTACTACTTGCACTCTAATCTCTTTAGAGGCAAAAATATGTCATTAATACTCCTTTTGCTTCGCAAATACTATAGTAAGAACTCCTTCTTTCTTTCCTTCCTTCCTCTTCCTGTCTTCCCTTCCTCTTTCATGCATTCATTCATTAACTATTTCTTGAGAACTTCAGTAATCCAGATACTTTGCAGAGTTATTATCCTAATAACTCTTGGAAGAATTTTATAATTTTATAATTCTATGGTAATTCTATTTTTACCACTGACATTTGAGTCTACAAGGCCGAAAAAATATACTGGTCACTACTGAAAAGAGGAAAAAATGTGTACATTGTAGGAAATTGGAATATGGTAAGAGCTTACTGTTGATACCAGCCATGAAAGATGTGTCCATTCAAGGGAAAACCTGTAGTCATTCAGAAACAAAAATGTCAAGGTTTATACGATTAGCATTTTTTTCTATAATAAAGAGTAATATGTAAAGCTTTTTTGTTTGTTTTTGTGTAGATATTTGCTTTTTTGGAAAGGTAGCACAAAATCTAGGAGTAGCTTTGACAGTGAGAATCAGCAGTAAACAATATAGACACAAAAACACAGATGCTTTCTTTAAGGTAAATCCAAACCTGTTCTAATTCACCGACAATATGTAGCAGTCTTCACATACACTGTTTAAATTGTCTCACTAGTTGTGAAGAGTAATCTTTAAATGGTAAATGGAGTGATATTTTCATAGGAAAAAAGAGAAATCATTCTTTCCAAGGAAGGGAATATTTAGGGCTCTTTTTTTTGTTAATCCTGACTTTTTGATAACTGATAGAAAGAGTGATAAAGAAGTGACATGTTAGCATATATAATGGAATGCTAAAGTAAGTTTTTGGTAATGATTATAGCCTATTGATTCATTATGGAAGGGTCATAAGGAAGACATTTCTTTATTGCTGTCAAACTTTGGATCGAAATGTGTTAACAGTGTGGCTGCTAGGTATCTAAGTTCATTCAGAATTGGTGCATTGAAGAATCTTTTTGCTGAATTTCATCATCAGCATGAATAACAATATAGAAACAGTTGAAAATACCGTAGTGTTTGTTTTGTTTTGATGTTATAGTCTTGTAGCTACTATTTGTGGAGCCCTCACTATGGGCCAACTCTTGTGCTCAGTACTTTACACGATACACTGTGTTGAATTCTCTAAAGAAACCTATTAATCTCAATTGTACATGTGATAAAACTGAAACTGAGTCGCTGAGTTTGCCACGTAATTTTATTTATCGGCAAACTTGTGAGAAATTCTTGAATGACCATAGTACTAAGAATGGGTATATTTGTTTTTGAATATTTTTAAATTAGATATTTGTATAAGACATTCAGTTTTCATGTTTATATTATTGCTAAAATGAGTGGAACTAACAACAGAGCTTATCTGGAAAAATATACCTATTATTTCAGAATATATTTGTAGTTTCATTCCAGTGTCCATTTCAACAGATTCCCAAACTTACTTTTTTCCATTAGTTTTAGTTAAACCTACCTTAAAGTATAACCCTCAATGTAGCAAATAAATATTACCAAATTTCCTAAGGAAATGCATGAATACACTAGTCTAAGCAGCCTTTCCTAACTGCGTAGGTTTATCTTTCTTTTTAAATCACCAAATAAGCATTGACATTTAAATTAGCTTCATTTTGTCTTTGGGGTGGTGAGCCACTTTTTTCCCTTTTTTCTTGGAGTCTGATTACCCCCTGGATAGGGTGATAGAAAGAAATACTCAAAAGGCCTAGGGATATAGCAAACTGTAAAGCTTTGTGAAAAAGCTAATTTTTATCTTGACTCGCTCGAAGGAATTCACAGACTCTGCTTCCTTTAGTAGCGGGGTGCTCCACTCAGTAGCTGAAGATAAGGCATGGTCTTTTGGCCATCAGGGCCCACAGCCACAAAAAACAGCCTTATAAAAAGGATGCGGTGCTATACTTTTATCTCAGTCAACCAGTTTATTTCTACTCAATCTGCCTCATTTTTAATTTTGATGTTGCTACTTCTTAGCTGCATGACTTACGTCAAGTTATTTAACCTCCCTGTGCCGCAGATTTCTCACTGAAAAAAGGGGAGTAAGGGTACCTCATCGCAGTGTTACTGTGAAGATTTACATGGGATATACCATATAATGCACCTGCCAAATAGAAAAGAACTCATTAAATCAAAGCTTTTGTGGTTGCCGTGAATATTATTATGCCATAAATGTTATGGCATTGAGGGTCATGTCCTATTCCTAAAGACATCATGGTGAGTTTGTTCTCACTCTTTTGGAGAGACAGTAATTTTTTAGGAAGTATGGGTAGAACCATTTTAGTATTCCTAATCAAGTTTCTGTGAGAATATTATTTTGTTTTCAATTATGAGTTATAAATATTTGACTGCAAAGGTATTTACATAAGTGATGGAATCAAATACTTGATAGTCAGTACTGCTCGCCTCACGACATTGGATTTATTAGAATTTCGCTAACTAATCCTCTCAACTTGAAAGTACACTATATGGAAAGTGAGCATTCAAGAAAATTATAGAATTAGTAACACAAATAAAGGTTGCCTACTGACTTTCAGCTAAAGTTTTGCTATCTCAATATGTGGGGTTTTGGTTTGCTGATGATAACTTTTGGAGACTAGATTTTGGAGCAGGATTCTAGTATGGCTCACTTGGCTTGATGCGGCACTCGAACCCACCAGCTGTGAGATCATGACCTGAGCTGACATTGGATTCCCAACTGACTGAGCTACCTATGGGCCCCAGTGCCCGACATTCTAAAGAGGACTAACATAAAGCTCCAGGAAACAACACCAACTCTTACAGAAGATAATTGTTTTATAGAAGAGATAGCAAATGAAAAATTTTCTTCATTCATGAAGAATTGATTTTTAAAAGAATGTTGACCTAAAAATTTTTACCAGCCAGAAATCACATAACTTGCTTTTTTGTTACTGGCAGCACTCCTTGCTGAGGAGCACATAATGGCTGAGCAGATCACATAATTCTGTCATTTATACCTTCTAGCTGGAAAGTAAACTTAGATATGTTTAAAGGAACTAATTCAGTATTACTTTATGTAAGAAACTTGGTAAGATTCTTAGAATATCAAAGCTGATACAAGAGTTTAGCTGTACATAAGCATATTAATCATATCATGTGTTTAAAAATTGCCATTTATTTGATATTAAATAATGTTCAGTTTTTAAACTGAGCAAAGGAAATTTATATTTATTAACAAATATGTAGTGAATGTATCCAATCAAAACTTATGTGTTATTAAAGTGCTAGCACCATGTTACAGGAGAAAATAAAGGAATAATTGTCAAACTACAATGTGTTGCTTAACCTCAAGTGTAGACTATTATTTGTGTTTTTGCTTGTTTCTCTTGTGGGAAGTGGAAACCACCTGAATTTATGTGACACAGATGTCCTGTGAACTCAATCCCCTTACGAGCATTAAATTTGTAATATCAACATGATGTTACGATATTCAGCAACAACATAAAAGATATAGAGTAGATAAAATTTACTTTTACTGACTTCTAAAATAAATTGTTACTGTACTCTTCCCTCAAGTCCATGACAGAGTTATTTCCCTAATATCATGAGGAGAAAAATTAAGTTTTGGAAAGATTGAATAATTTGCCAAAGTAATAGAAATAAACATCTTTCAAAGCTGAGATTTGAACTCAATTCATTCTGGCTTTGAAGTCTATATATCTGATCAATATACACATTTTCTTTTATTGCTCTACAAATCAGGTGTTTTTAAGAAAGCTTTGTTATAATATTAGGGCACTATAGAAGACATTGAGGATATGGGAGTAGATTTATTAAACACATTAAAATCTCATAATACTTTGGCTTGGTAATAAAATAAAACTTATTAAGGTGAGTGAAATAATGCTCCATGTTACACATTTTTGTTGTTTTTAAAGGGCAAAAGGAAATTTCCTTAAATATTATGGAATCAAATTAGTATAGAGTGCCATTTTAAAAAATCAATATTTTGTCAGTAAATTTAATATCATATTAAAAATTTCCTGCAGTTCAGTACATGAGATTGATTGTTGCTTAACTTTTTTAAACATATCTGTGAGTTTTATGGCTCAAATTGCCTATTTAAAGTGAGTTTCTGTTTAAAATTGGTCAAAATTTTAAATCTAGCAAATGTTTTGTTCTTTATTTCAACTTTAGTTCTGAATATGTTCTTTCTTTCCATTCAGTTCTCTTGATGATAATCATAATTAGTGCTATAATTACAATCAAATATGATTTATAACTTATCTGTGAAGCTTTATTCCAAGCATGTAGGCTTAGTAATGTACCTTTACACCTGAAAAGCAATGATGAGATACAAGATTCATATTTATAAACATTTGATTGGCATGGGATAAGCCATTTTATCTTATATTTCACTACATGATACAATAATTGTTCCTGAAGATTCTGCTTCCTTCAGTAAATCTTATGTCACTTGCAATGATTTGGTGTGAACTATTTTTTACACTTTTAGAATAGTACCTGGCAATTTGTTGGTATACCATGAACATTTATTAATTTAAACAAATAAGTGTTTCCTGCCAACATTAACAATATGTAATATATCTCATAATAGATACAAATCTTATAAACTTTAGAAGTACATAATACAAATAACTATATAAAATGGAAGCAACTTTAAATTTTAAAATATCTAAATTCACAAGTTATTGATTTTAGAAGATTGCTGAATGAATTGTGTTGTGCTAGGAAGAAGCAGAACCTATTTTTGTCATTCCTGTAGGCAGTAATTATGGGATGGATTCAGAACTTTGTTACATATAATCTTTCTACATGAGATATGAAGATGTGCTGAAATGTGAACATTTCATAGTCCAAAAGCTTATTTTTAATTAGTTAAAAATTCAGAATGTATTTGTGTATATATGTATATATACATATACATATGTATATATATATGTATATATACATATACATATGTATATATGTATATATGTATATATGTACATATACATATACGTATGTATATATATGTATATATGTACATATACATATACGTATGTATATATATGTATATATGTATATATACATATACGTATGTATATATGTATATATGTATATATATGTGTATACATGTGTATATATATGTGTAT
>NW_024081900.1:0-96198 GCF_003009895.1 Hyaena hyaena | reverse complement strand
ATTCACTCTCTCCTTCTCTCTCTGCCCCTTCCCCATGCATGTTCACTCTCTCTCTCCAAAAAAACTTGTAAGAAAAGATTGGTTTGAACAATGTGAGCTTTCCTCTTCACTGCAGAGATTACAATATGGAATGTGAATAATTTCCATGTTTCGCAAATGGTCAAACCTTTTTCTAAAACATTTTTTTAAATATTTTTTATTTATTTCTAGGAGAGAGAGAGAGAGACAGCATGAGCAGGGGAGGGTCAGAGAGAGAGGGAGTCACAGACTGAAACAGGCTCCAGGCTCTGAGCTGGCAGTCAGCACAGAGCCCGACGCGGGGCTCGAACCCACGAACCACGAGATCATGACCCAAGCGAAAGTCGGACGCTTAACCGACTACGCCACCCAGGCGCCCCTGTCAAACCTTTTTCTAAGTATGAATCAGCTTAGAGCACTTCATCTTTTGCATCTTCAATGTCATGAGATATTCCTGAGGATCCCTTTAATGTGAAAATTTTGCCAGCACCACTCCCTCTGAGAAATCTTCATCCTTTTTATCATAACTACTTTCCTCATTCATGTGGATCTTTGCAGCACCAAGTTCCTCCAGCTACACCAGGAGCATCTCTTGAAAGACAGCATTGTCAGCATTCCAGGGACAGCTATTTCCTTTATAACTCCATCCAAATTCCAGCACTAGTATTTACTATTTCCTTGATGCATTTTCAGCTTTCTTGGTCAATGCCCCCTTTTGATTTTCCTTTTTGTAAAATAGCAGGGGGGACCTTGCTTCTTGTACATCAACTGAATAACAGATTCATGGTGACCAATCACAGGCAGACTCTGGAAGATGTGACATGATTGTTCAATTATCACGACATATACCTTGTTATTTGTGTAGTGATTGGAGGAGCTTACCAATAAAGTTTGCACTTCACACAATTCTAATTGTTACTATACCATGGTGACTGAAACTTTAATCATATTGGTGGGAGGACCACTGTTATTTCACCAGGCTATGATAAATGAAATGTGTGCATATTTGAAAGGTCCATACCTAGGAGTATATGTCACCATCATTTGAATGTATAAAAGCTACTGATTTTCTGTATCAATTTCAAATTGTTACTTCATTGCTTATTTTCGGATTTTCTTCTCGGTACTCTTGGGTTTTCCAGGTAACTATTTTATTACTTGCCTATAGAAAGTGTACTGATTTTAACCATTTCAAAATTTTCTATTGTCTGATTATGCTGGATAATTTAATATTCTATCCTTCAATAGAATATTAAACAAGTGGTAAAGAAAGTAGACATTCTTTGCTTGTTTCCACTTAGCAATGCAAACAGTGGTTTTCCAATAAAGAACATGTTGACATAGCATCTGTCTAGGAAGAATCCATCAATTTAATATGATTATTGTTTTATTGGGAATGGGTGATGAGTTTAAGCACCCTTACAAGAACTACATTGATCATGTAGCTTCTGTCCTTAGATATCTTTAGAGTATCTTCATGAGGTGAGTTATGGTAAAGCCTATTATAATATCAAGCTTTCCTAGTATTTCAGGAAAAATAGTATTTGTTCATGATGTTTTATTTTTTACATGCTAATACATTCTTTTTTTACTAATATTTATTTCAAATTTTTTATTTTGATGTTTCTAAGAAAATAATTCTATAGTTTTACTTTCTGTATATGTCTAGTATTTTCATATTTGGAAGTCAATGTCATATTAATATCATAAAATTTTTTGGGAGATGTATACACCATGCCAAATTTAGTTAGTACTGGAGTTACCGGTTGTTTAAAGACTGGAGGAATTTTCCTTTAAAGTCTCTGGGCCGAGACATTTTTGCAAGGGTTCTTTGAAAAATTTTTCTGTACCTGCTATTGCCATTGGCTTCTTTAGACTCCCCATCCCTCACAGAGTCATGTTTGGTGAATTATATTTTTTCAGACTATTATGAATGGCATCTAGAGTTTCAAATTTATTTGCTTTGAATCATAAAAAATAGGGTCTTAAGCTTTACTTTATTTCATTTTCTTATACATTGTTAGTTATTTATTCTTTCTTATTTCATATTTACTGTATTTATCTTCCTTTTTGTTACTTCTCCTTTTCTCTCTCTCTCCACTTTTTGGTATTGTTCAAATATGGAAGTCTATTGAATTCATCTTCCTTTTCCATTTTCTAATGTGATACGATACAGACAATATGAAAATTACTATCTTATCTATGTTTATGTGCTCAGGTAGCTGATATTAGGTACATTCACACTTTTGTGAAGCCATCACCACCATCTATTTTCAGAACGCTTTTCAGCTTGCAAAACTGAAACTCTGTATGCTTTAAGCAGTAACTCTCCCTTGCCTCCTGCTTCTAACCCTTGGCAATAGCCATTCTACTTTCCTTTTCTATGATTTGGACTAATCTAAGCACTTTACATAAGTGAAATCATACAATATTTCTCTTTTTGTGATTAGTCCATTTCACATAGAATAATATCCTTAAGGTTCATCTCTGCTGTAGCATGTGTCAGAATTTCCTGGCTTTCTAAGGCTCTATAATATCGCATTATATGTATAATAGATTTTACAAAAACTTTGCTCCTTTAACAGCTCCATCCCCAATTCCTATCAGATGCTGATGTCACAAAATTTGAATTGTGTGCCCAAAAGCATACACTAATAACTTTTAATGTACTAGTCTCTTAAATCATGTAGCAAACATGTTGTTATAATGATACCAGCTTTTATAATTGTCCTTGTATTTACCTTTATTGAGGTCTCTACTTGTTCATATGGTGTCTAGTTACTGTCTAGGGCTCTTTCATTTGGACTGGAGGAGTCCTTCATCATTCATTGCTGTGTAGGTCTAACTGGAAGAAACACCTTCAGCTTCTGTTCACCTGGACAGTTTTGCCAGATATAGGATTCTTGGTTGGCAGTTTGTTTTCCTTTTGACAGTTTAAATACATAAGTCAACTGCCTTCTGAACCTGAAGGTTTCTGATGAGAGCTCTGCTCATCAATTTATTAAGGTTCCCTTGCAGCTGAAGAGTAGTTTTTCTCTTGCTGCTTTCAAGATTCTGTTTGTCTTTGATTTTAGACAGTTAATTATAATGTGTATTGCTGGAGGTCTCTTGTGTTCTTCCTACTTGGAATATGTTGACTTCATGGACTTTTATATTCACAGCTTTCCTCAAATTTATGGAATCTTTAGTCATTATTTCTTCAGATATTCTCTCTGCCCCTTTTTCCTTCTCATTTTCTTCTAGGTCTCCCATAATTCTTACATTGATCTACTTGGTGATGTTCCACGTATCTTTTAGACTCTATTGTCTTTACTTCCATCTTTTTTTTTCTTTCTTTCTGTTCCTTAGACTAGATAATTTCCATTGACCATTTTCAAATTCACTGATTCTTTTTTTCTACCTGTTTCAATCTGATATTAAATCCCTCTAGTGAAGTTTCTATTTCAGCTACTGCAATTTTAATTTCCAGAATTTCTTGTGGGTTCCTTCTTAGGTTGTCTTAATCTATCAATATTTCCATTTTATTCCTGCATCACTTTTTGATTTTTTAATGTATTCCTTTAGCTCTTTGTGCACCTTTAAGACAGTGTTTTCAATAAAGTCTGTATCTACTGTATCTGCTGTTATGTCTTTTTCATAGACATTTTTTGGTTATTTTTTCCTTTGAATAGACTATACTCTCCAGCTTCTTCATATGTCTTGTGATTTTTGTTGTTGTTGTTGAAAACTGGAGATAGAATATAATCACATGGTAACTCTTAAAAACCAGATTTTCCCCTCCCCAGAGTTTTCTGGGATTTTTTGTTTCTTTTGTTTCTATTCTTTTGATAGTTGTAGGTTGTCTGTGATGAAGATCAGACTGATGTGGAGACTTACAGTTTTATCAGGTCTTTCCTGACCTTGTTCCTTCCCCCGGGAGTGAGCAATGATTTCCGATTTCTCCTACACATGTGGTTGCTTTTCAGGGTCCTGGTCTTCAATGTCCAGCTCCCAAACAGGTAGGCAGAGAAAACTGAAGGTGGGAGATTCCGGAGATTTTAATACCTCACTAGTCACTTTGGCCAAAGAAAGAGGGACTTACAGCAATGGGGGAAGTGCAATAATGGCATTCACTATTAGAAATTACAATCATTGAGTAGAGCACAAGTCCCTGATATTTGGAGGACAGGGTCCATTTTGCCCACACTGGCCTCTCATACCACGTGTAAGCTGCTCTAGGAACATGTGTACAGCTTACTGCCAGGGTTCAGAGATAGAAGATGGATAGCTGGTTCTGTGTAAGAGCTGAAATCGACCCAAATTAATAATAATTTACCATCTATGCCTTCTCCCAGAAGCTGCCAAACCTTAAAAGATGCCACAGTTCCAGACTAGTTGCATCAGACAGATTCTGCCAGTGCAATTGTTGACACGTGCTTCCTACTCTTCCTCTATAGGAAGTTACCTGATTCTATATAATGCAAAATATTTACTAGTATATGCATTTACAGTACATTGTATTATGAAACTGGACAAAATGTCATAATTTTGAAAAACAGAGTAACTAGCTGATGCTTGGTTGGAAATGGAATATTTGTACCTTTCTGAGCAGTTAGATTATGGTATAATATTAGTATAACATACTGTTGTCACTGATAACTTCCAAAGAAAATAGTGTGAGTGACAATATTTGTATTCCTTAATGTCATTCTATATTATCAACCAGGTGGGTTCTCCTTTATTGTTTTGGAGAAACAATAACTATTTTAAAAAGTAAATCTGTGTTGCTAGTCATCCTGGGGCACCCTATGCAGAATTGTGCATTATAATTTCACAAAATTGCAAATAAGCACCTGCAGCTACTCAAAAAGAGGTGCCCCCTAGGATCCCCTAAAGTGAATTTCCCGAATGCTGTATAACTCCTGTTTTAAATTAGGTAATTGAAAACATATCCTTTAAATTTGGCAAGTTTATTTTTTCCTATTTCTTTAGCACAATGAAGACAAACAGACACTTTGTTAAGTTTATGTATAGTATTCCTGTCTACATAGAAAGTATATTTGCTACAGTGGGGAACTGAGGTGGCTCAATATTGATTTAAAATAGAAAAAAAAGTCACAGTAACACACATAATTTGTAAAGATATGAAATTAAATTAATAGAACTTAGAGGAAGTTGATGTTAAAAAAGACACCATTGTACAACTTACACTACTGTGTAAAATATTTGACAACACTACCAATTTCCAGTTTACTTGATTGGCAGTGATTACACATGAGAGGGTTCCTTCTTTTGGTGAAAACACAGTTTCAGTAATTTGCCTGGCTTTTCTTTACTGTGTAGTTTTCACAGGTAACTATATACTCGGTGCTACAGATGATAATAAAATTGGTATAACATTTTACTGTTTTGCAAAATCATTTTTGCACATGCCCTTTTATATGTTTATACAAATATTCTTTTATCTGATGATGATGATTATTAAATTTGCTGATGAATAAACTATAGCTTGGGTGGCTTGTTAACTTTATCAAGGTCAGCCTAAATATACAAACATCACCATCCCTATTATGTAAATGCTCTATAGTTCCCATCCTCAACCAAATTACAAACTAGTCCTTAGGGCACAAAGAGAAATATAGAATTCTAAAGAACTAGTGATTCCATTAACATTAGTTTTGGCTATCAGACGAAAGGCCAAACTTATGAGTCAGCATCCTCTGCCACAATTCCCAAATGGGCAACAGCGATCAGCAACATCATCTCTGAATGAAAATCACTGTGCAATATATAAGTTTCTCTGGTGTTGCCAAAATCACAATCAGACCTCCCTGTAAATGTATAAATATAGACGTGCAAAGACAAATGTCTCTTCCCGGGGAAATGAAACATTTTGCAGATAACCAAGACCACCATGATCAGTGTTTTCAGGTTTCTCTACGTGTTCAATTCTGTCACTTTACTTCAGAATCATATGGCTTTTTCTTAACCTAATATATCTCTGTTGCACATCAGCACGGCTTGTCTACCAGCTGTCACTGGGCAGCAATCAATGGACATGTTTTATTGCTCTAGGTTATATTTCCTTGTAACCATTATCTCTAAATTCAACCTTCAGAAAAATCTTTTAGGTTTCTTGGCAGAACTTTATGTTGTTGAAATTAACTAAGGAACAGAAAAATAAAATTCAATTCTGCTCATCCCAGGGAAGTAAGGGGTTATATGACAAAAGTGAATTTCAAGAAGTCAATTAAGAATATTAACAGATAGAATAGATAGGTTATTATAACATATGGTGTTCATGTTGCCAATGAATTCATGTGGTCATACAAATTATATATTTTCCCCCAAACAATGTTCAATACTAATTTGGGGAATAGTCATTAAAAATATGTAAATGTTCAAATGATTTCTTTGATAAATAGCATAACATAAATAGTATGCTTGCATTATGTATTTTATCTCAATAAAAAATAATATGAGCTGTCATTTCTTAGAGGTGTTGGCTCCTCAGGTTGGAATTGTCAGGTGTTGGTACTGTGGTGAGCCCCTTCACCAGAATCCAAGATGAGAAATTCAGTTTCATCTACAAACCTGGAGTTATCAAGTGCCTGGGTGTTGGCTTGAACAAACAAAAATGTATATATATATTTATGTCTACATCTATGTCCTCTCTATGTCTCTTTATCTACATACCATAATATCAAATTTTAGTTTACAGCAGATGTATAAATTTCATGGATCAAGGATACCAGTGCCAACATATCAGGGATCTCCCTGCCTGATAGTAAAGTACCTGAGTGGCCAAACTAGAAATTATATTATTTATTAAGTATGGAAACAGTAATGGGAGTAACATAGATTTGATAAAGTCTTTTTTAAAATTAATTTATTTATTTTGAGAGAGAGAGAGAGAGAGAGAAAGTGAGGGGGGAGGGGCAGAGAGAGAACAGAATCCCAAACAGCCTCTGCACTGTCAATGCAGAGCCCCACCATGGGGCTTGAACTCATGAACCCATAAGATCATGACCTGAGCCAAAATCAAGAGTCGGATGCTTACTAACTGAGTCATCTAGGTGTCCCATCATAGATTTGATAAACTCGTAACTGAGAACATGAGAAGCTTAATAAATAATTCTATCTGTTGAGTATGAAAGGTCCTTCTGTTATTCAGATGACTCACATCTCCAGTGTATAGGGTTATGTAAACACAATAAAGCTCCGGCAATAAGCTCCAGATCCTCTACAGACAATTTTTTTGTTCTGTAGTCATTTTAATATTAGTGAATCAGCAATAGGTTTTGTTTTTGCTCTTTTGTTTATTTTTCACTTGAATCATATATGATATGCTTCCCTAAGTATTTATTCCACTCTCATGTTTCTTGACTTCCAATATACACATTTACACTTACATCATCATGACTCAATGTGTCCTACTTCTATACTCTAGGGTCTTTTTAAAAATTCTGTTTCCATATTTCTAGTCAACAAGTATAAATGATACTAGACTAATCAGGTTATATTTGGAATTCAGATGGCTTAGAGCCATCACGTTGATGTTTATCATGTTAGCTCTGGAATAAAGAGACAGAGAAAACTCAGAGTAAATTTACATTACAATATGTTAAAAAGCAATAACCATGACATATATTTCAGAGATAGTAGTGTATGAGATATTGAGCTATATGAGGAAAGGTGTGCAAAAACTGATTGAAAATGTCCCCATATATCCTTTTGGAGTATGACTTGCAGCTTCTCCTTCAACAGGTGGAATGTGTTTCCCACACTCTTGAGTTTGACCTCACCTTGTGGCTTACTGTGGCCAAAGTGGCATTGTGCCAACTCTGAACCAGGTCTCAAAACAGCCTTTCACAATTTTGCTCTCCCTTTTGAAAACTTGCCCAATCACCATATAAAAGTTTCTGAGTTAGTCTGTTGGATGATGAAAGATTTGTGACCCAACTGCTCTTGTTTTTCCAGCTGACAGCCAGCCAGCCTCAAAACAGAGCTTCCCAGCTGACTGACTGGCTGCTGAGTAGATGAATGAATGTTCACCTTTGAGGCTGAAAGAACTGGCCAGCTGAACGCCAAAGAACTGCTGACCCACTGAATCAGGAGCTAAATCAATGGCTGTTGTTTTATGACATCACCATGCATGCTTTCTTACGGTCATAGGTTGAACTGTTTCCCCTTTCTATTGCCACCAATCCATATGTTGAAATTCTAACCTCTAGTATCTAGACTGGGACCTTATTTGGAAATAGAATTGTTACAAATGTAATTAAAGTCAGATGAGGCCATACTGGAGTTAGATGGGCCCCCCACCCAATTATCCACTGTGACTTGTGTCCTTATAGAAAGAGGAAGTATAGACACGGACATACTCATAGAGAGAACACCATGTGACCATGAAGGCAGAGATCAGGATGACGTTTCTAAATGACGAGGAATGCCAAAGACGGATACCATATCACCAGAAGGGAGGGGAGTGGCATGGAATTTATTCTCTCTCAAAGTTCTCAGAAAGAACCGAACTTGTCAACACCTTGTTCTTAATCTTCTAGCTTCTAGAACTTAGACAATAAATTTCTACTGTTTAAGCCATTCACTGGTGGTATTCATTATGGCATCCCTCGCAAACTAATGCAGTTATGCCTCAAAAAGCTAACTAATTCAAGCCATGCACTTCTCTATCAGAAAATACACAATAATCCTTCAAGATGATTGTAGGTAATTCAAAATCAGATCCTATTCAGAAAATTAAAAATATCATGTGCTATCTTGTATTGCCGGTGACAAATGAATGATGAGAGCCATGCATTTGCCATTATTTAGGGAGGGGATGTTGCCTAGATATGTTATGCAAGTTTTCATGGGAGGAAAATGCTTGCATGTCTACATCTTAAAGAATAAGCAGATCATGAAAAATTGAAGGGAAGAGGAGAAATGGCAGAGGGCAATCAGGAGTTTGAATAAAGGGATGTTTATGGAAAAATGCAAAAGTCAGATGAGCTGAGTTTAAAAGTAGATGAATTGTGGAACATGAATATGCAGTATGTAGGTGCAGTAGGAGAGATCAACGTCCCAGAAAACCTACTCACAGCATTTGGATATTATTTACGAATACTGACCATTTGTAAAACTTTTATGAATGTGAATTTCATATAGTAGAGGTTAGAGGAAGAAGGACCATTTAGAATCTTTTTGCCATATTCTCGTAATGAAGACCTGAGTAAAATGTAGGTAACATATAATGGAAAAAGTGACATAAATATCCATTAAGAAAAAAATCTGCAAACCTTGTTAAGTGATAACTGTTGTTTAATCTTGGGCACATGTTTAAATTTTGCCACCACTAATTTTTTAAAACGTGGGGGGTGAGTATTTGAAGACAGTCCCGGTTTTTCTGAAAGATTTCAAGTTTGCATTTTAATCTGAATTTAAAGTGTTTGCAGAATATGTAAATTAAAAGATTCAGCCTTTAGTAATCAGCCTTTAGGCTAAAATGAGAGGTCAGAATTGCTTATGTATTTTTGTAAGTCTTTTAATCCAACTGCCTATATCCCCCAAGCAATCAAAGTTTAGGCAGCTAAGGATAAAATGCTACAGAAGAGTTCATCTTGAAACGGGCACCAGAATTTAGGTCACCTCTGCCCACGTGTGCATGTCCAGGCAAGATGGTTCCTGAGCAGTCATGCACATTGTCATGTACTATATAAGCTAGTGGCCATTCCTGCATTGTTCATGAAAATTCTAAACTGGAATGTCATAAACTGGAGTATGATGCATATAGTTGCAATCAGCAAAGTAGCTTTAACATAAATCAGCATTTACATTTTATAGTGCAGAAAAGAGTTGAAATAGCTATTTATTTTGAATATCTTTCAAAGTTGGAAGTCACATATATTTTCTATTTTACTTCTGTTTTATCATCCTGAAGGATGCCTTCTTTTCTTTAAAAAACATCTTCTGAAGCTCTCCAATGTTAATTTGAACATAAGCAATCTGGTCTTAAAAAATTCTTTCACATTTAATTTTTTAAAAAAATCAGCTAGTGATATTCATGTTACTTAGTTTATGATTCTGGCCAAATCTCACTTTTATATCACCAGTATATCTCAAAAATTGTTTGGCTCTTGCTTTATCCCATTTTGTCAATAGTAATGAACTATGAACAAAAAGGTACATAGCACAGCTGGAGAAACTAGCTCACCCTGTCCAAATAACCTGACTTTTTAAAACCAGAAAATGAATGAACACTCCATAAAAATATATTACTTGGTAATTCCAAGTCATGGAATTCTCTGAGAAATAAAACCTGAAGCCTTAAGAGAAGTAGTGATTTCCAAAGAAAGAAAGCGAAGAACAGTATATACATAAGGTAAAAATGGAGAAGTGATAGCAAAGGAAAAGATAACTTGATACTTTAAAAACAGAGTATGGTAGGCAGATGTGGTATTCATATATTAGAAATCTCAAGACAAAGAGGTTCATATTATTAAAGCTTTCTAGGTTTCCAATTCTCATACATTGGAACTTAGAGGACTATAGCTCTGTATATGCATCAATATTCTGCATCAGTGTTCGAGTTTCTGTGCATCAATGTTTGGCCCAAAATTCATTTGTGGAATTTCATATTCATGTAAAATTATATACCTATATACTTTGCATATACATGCATATATTCTTATAAACTTACACACACACACATATATACATTTATCTATCTATCTATCTATCTATAATCAAAGTATACTTATATACTTGGCATATATATGCATATATTCTTATAAACTTATACACATACACACATATATATATACACACATATATATAGATCTATCTATATATTGATCATCTATCTATCTATCTATCTACCTGTCTATCTATAATCAAAACAAAGCCACAGTAGATATATGCGTAATAGCAGTAATCTTTCAGAATACTTTTTTTAATTGCAAAGCCTCAAAAGCAAACCTTTGAATTGAATGGCAAGTATAATAAACAACACGTGTGTTTGTTATACATAATGGATGTGTTCTGTGTTTAACATATGATGTATAAAGATAACTTTTAAAATGCTCCAGAATATTATCCACCTATGTCATTTGTCATCACTGGTGCTGAATTCCTTACTGTGATTCACACACACTGCATGCTCTCAAAGAAAGGTATTTCATAGCAAGTCATGTATCCTGTAATTTTTGTACAGGCCAATCTCTAACGGAAGGCTACATTTATGGTTAATAAGCTATGTATTAAAATGTTTAATTGTAACCATTACTTTCCTGAATAAGGAGGAAATAGAAATTGAACAGTAGAAATCAAAACAATGATAGATTTTAATTTAAATCAGATATATTCATCATAGTACCCGAAGTAACATGAAAAATATTCTGATGGATATTCATGAACATGCTTTTAAAACAACTGATTTTCACTAGAATTTATGGGATTTATGGAAATATAATCAAATGTTTCATCTCTCTGTTGAAAAGCCATATGATCATTATAGGTTTCTTTCACTGACTTATGAAAACAAGAGCTTGGGTGGGGCCGCTCCCAGGAATAATTCGGCAAGTGTTGTGCCAAGAGAAGAGGAAACAAAGGAAAAGTTGGGGCAAAAATAAATTTATAATTTTGATAACAAGGATCTTGTTATGAGTACCTTTTATTTGTCATATTCTAGCTCTAAAAGTTTATTTGGAATTAAGGAAACAAGAGATTACATCTGAATGTTTAAAAATACATCTGGTGCCAATTTCAATTGTGTGTGTAATCGTTTTGTTGTTAGGGAGTAGAGTAAAAGATGGTGCTCATTTCTTGAAAGGATACCTCTGCCTGCCCATAAGTTTCAATACCTAAGCGATACAAACAAGTAATGCTGTGTCCATGAGAAGATTTGAAAAATAAACAATTAAATTTCTAAGTCAAGCACTGATTATGAACCAGTTTTTCTTTTTAGAGAGTTTAATATCTGTCCCCCCGCCCCCTCCCCGCAAAAAACAGGTTTTACAAATGGAGGCAAAGATCAGGACAACAAGAACCTGTGGTTTTAATATTCGTGTTATTTTTACATTACTGTTTTGTATTAACATCTTATTGCCAAAGTCATGCAGAGCATTGGGGTCATTAAGCTTACCATTTCCAAAATTAAAAAAAAAAATCTGGAAAACAGCTTCAGTTTCCATGTGGCTTTGGCAAAAGAAATCTGGATAATTTGTGGTATTTTGTGCCAATAACATTTTAGGGCTGGATTCACATCAAGACCATTACACATCTTTCATAAAAATGAAGAAAAACTTATCCTTCAGCCTTCCTTTCTGTACTGTATCTTTCAGAGCCTGACTTTCAGAGTTGCCAAGTTGGATGTCAAAACATATATATTACAACAGTCTCCAGCATGTGTTGAAATTTGGCTGAATTAGAAAACTAAATATGCCTACAGTTAAACATCTTGAGCCCTTTTTGTAGTGAGCTCCTGGCATTTAATGTTGATGGCTCTGTCCAATGCCAATTTCTAACCGTGACTGTGGAGATTTTCATTTGTCAACATTCTGCAATTCTCTTCTCTATGCATTTTATTCATTAGGTTATGGATTGTTCCATTCATTTTTCTAAACCCATAAATGTGAGAAGAACATATGGATAGTTATGTGAGAAACAATCACCTTTTCTCTTATGACTAGATGTATTTGTCTTAGAATAGCAACAAAGCCTAGCTTCTGGTTTTCAACTCATAATGGTTATCTGTCCTTAGGGGTAACTTGGTGGAAAAGATTATCTTTTGCCAAGGTTTAAACTTTGCAGCCAACCTGTACCCTTCAATTGCTACTCTTTTGTAGAAGGAGAGTCTTCAAGATGATGGTAAGATGTAAATTACAGTAACAATTACCATAACTTTAAAAATTAAAATAAAAGTGTTACTAAAAGAATTTAAACATTTCTTTCACTAAGACAATTTAGTATTTGTTTTAAATAACGTTAAAATGTCAAATTTTCTTACACACACACACACTACACAGACACACACATATGTCATCAACTTTACTGTAAATTCCTTAAGAAAATTATTGTTGTTTTGTTTTGTTTTGGTCACATATAGTAGTAGCACAGTGTGACCATATTATACTCAAACTGTACTTGCCAGGTAGTTGGTTGGTTGAGTTTTTACCAATCTTTTGAGGGATACTCAAAACCTTACATACCTGTATTACAAAAAGAAAATGAATTACAAATTATATATCTGTAACTAATTTTGTGGTTAGTCATAAAAGCTATGAAATATGTTAAGAGCCAAGTTTGATTTTTGTTTCTGTTCTTTCATTATAGTAATTGTAAAAAGTTAACTCAATAACCATGTAAAAACAGATTCAAATGTTTGACTTATTTTTCTACAAATCATTTATGGATTTTAGGAGAAAACAAGTTGGCAGTTGAACATGTATTCATATTATGGCAATGAGAAAAAGTGTCAAAATCAACCTTGCAATCAGAAAAACTTGAGTTTAAATTATGACTTTGTCCCTTGGGAACTTTATAACTTGTTCTATAACTTGGTATAATAACCTACTTAAAAGTATTAAAGTTTTATAATGCTTTTTATATTTTATTTTTATTTATTTTATTTTATTTTATGTTATTTGGTCATTTAGTGAAGTGAATGGTATATAATTGGCAAAATATACTTTGTGGGTTAATAAGAATTTGTTCCCTTCTTTGAGTTAATCAAAGGTCTGTAAGCAATAGTTTAAAGAACACCATGGCTGACTTAGGGTCAAATAAGAATATTTAAAAAACTACTATTATATTTGAGACAGTAAAATATTATTGAATACTTCACTGTATTTAAATGCCATACAGAAAATTCTAAATAGCTAGGAATAATCAGTGCAGTAAAGACTCACTGCTTAAATAGTTTAACTTGAAATGGGGACCGATATTTTATAGAAGATGGTATAAAAATGGCTTGTATGTTTTTCTCTGGAAATAAAAATAAAAATTTAAGGAAAATTTAAAATCCTTTATTAACAATTATTTATTTATATTGAAATGTTAACTCAACTAAAATCACTCAAGTGTAAATGTTTTACATAATTTTAATATAAAATATATGAGATTAGCATATTTTAATTCATATTTGACTTTCAATATGATCATAAAGGTTGCCATTTTTGAAGAAGAATATTAGAGGGTTTTATCAAATTTTTCAAGTGTCTAACTTAATCTTTGATATGCACATCACTGTCTTTTTATAAGTTTCATTATCTTTTTTTCTTTAATTTTTAACTAGTCTCACTCTGCCGGAAAAATACTCATTGTCAATTGCTTTAAGTGTAATTCTATCAGTTCTTTAACACTTTCTTGGCCTTTATGGACCTAGATATTTAAAAATCAGTTCAAAATTTTATTTTTTATTTGCAATATCCTAATTATTTTTTCCATCACCATGATAGCATGGTAAATATGTCAGTATTAAGAAGTATGTGAGTGTATTAGGATTCTCCAGAGAAACAGAACCAATAAGAAATCTCTCCCCGCTGTACATCTACACGAGGAGATTTGTTACAGGAACTGGTTCATGTTATAACTGAGGCCGAGAAGTCATACCACCTGCTCTCTTGAAGATGGAGAACAAGGAAAGCCAGTGATGTAATTCAGTCTGAGTTCAAAGGCCTGCAAACCAGGGGCGGGCAATGATAGAAGACCACACCTCAGTCTGAAGCCCAGAAAACTAGAAATGCCAATGTCTGACGGTGGGAGAAGGAGGAGTCCTAGCTCAAACAAAAGAAGAACAAATACACCCTTCCTCTGCCTTTTTGTTCCCTTTAGGCCTTCAGCAGATCGGATGGTACCCACTCACACTAGGAAGGGCATCTGCCTCACTCAGCTCACATATTCTAATGCTGATCTCCTCTGGTAACAGCTTCCTGGACACATCCAGAAATAATGTTTTACCAGCGGTCTGTGCCTGGCTTAGCCAGTCAAGTTGACACATAAAATTAACCATCACAGTGATGTTTGAATATTGACTAAATTAGTTGAAATGATCTGGTTAAGGTAATTTTTCTTTTTTACATAACCTGCGTAATTGTAGAGATCAGCTACTGTATAACCTAGAAGCTCTGGGGAGCTGTTTCAACCTTATTTTAAACTCTATTGGTGTAGGAGAATTGGAGTATTATCAAATAATAATATAAGTCTGATATTTTACCAATATATATCTAATTTTCACAAGGGGATGCAAATCCTTGTGCTGAAATCTTAAGCCTTAGCATGTTTTGAGCACAACAGCAATAAAATTTTCATATTAAGTATATTTCTGCTCATTTAAAATTGTATTTTTACTTCATAAGAGTAACGTGAAGTCAGTTATTCAATTAATATGAATTGAAAGCTGTTCCTGGAGCCAGGCGCCCTAATATGTTCTAATATGTGTTTGGAAAAAACAAGGATACACATTGCTCATATGGGTAATACAGAATCTAGAAAGGAGAGTCTCCATTCCAGTGCCAGTTTTATGTCATTTATTCCTCTGCTCAGTTCTTCTTATGGTTTTCCTTCTGTCATCAAGAAGGGCCCCATCCCCACCCAAACCTTGCTGCTCTGTCACCTCATATCCTATGTCACCTCATGTTCTGTTAGTTCCCTCCTCTTAGGTGACCTTCTCGTGATTCCTGAATACACTCATGCAGGAAGGCGGTTCTGGCGGCTCCCTCTTCCTAAAATACTTTTTTTCCACACAAGACACTGATGGCTCACTCAGATACTTCCTTCATTTCTACTAAAAGAGCATTTTCTCATTGAGTGCCCACCTGACTCCTTTATTTAACACTGCAAAACCTACCCCTCTCTCCCATGCCTGTTTTACTTTTCTCCATAGGACACACTAACTTTTAACACGCTTTACAGCATATGTCTTACTGTCTCAGTGGTTTGTTTCCCCTGATTATATCATCAGCTCTCAGAGGGTAGCAGTTTCATGTATTTTTTTGACTTACGTGTCCAGAGCACCTGCAACAGTACTAGGTGCTCAGAGAAGAAACAGCATGAGATAGATGAATTGAATGAGTCAAATACACAGTCTCAAAATCATTCTGGTTTTTAATGTCTGAATTAACAACCATCATGAGCTCACAGAAATGAGAAAAAATATTTTTTCCTATACATTTGAAATACAGAAGATTTTAGATTAGTCTTAAAGGAAGAAAATGGTTGTTGTTCTGTCAGGAAATGAGCACAGCAGATTGGTGGTGGTGGCCTACAGGCTCCCATTGCAAAAGAAGGGGGGTTTGGTAAGCACATGGGAGAGAACATGATCAGGGAGGTCTTCCCATCATCAGGATCTGACCTCAGGCTATCTTCAAGCCTGTGTTACCTCTTATGAAGCAGCCCAGGAAGTGGTGTTTATGTGCTCTGTGTTTGTCCAGACATTTGTTTATATCAATTTAGTTTATTTGATTTGATTTATTTGATTTAGAGGACAATGTGTCTCAGTACATGGCAGAGGCGGCCAGTAGCTGTTGTCTAGAGCACAGGGACGCTCAAGGAGCTCAGAACAGTTTGAAGAAGCAATATTGACCTGTAGCTTCCTGAAAAAGACATGGCTAGACATGGCTCTATCTATTTCCCTTGTAAGAACGGTTTGGCCCTAGCAATAGCTGTGAGTTGAACACACACACACACACACACACACACACACACACATCCCTATAGATTATTATGCGTGTGTGTGTGTGTGTGTGTGTGTGTTATTCATCTCTATGTGTATAATGTAGGGAAGAACAAAATATACAAATTAAATTAAATAATAAAGTTATATATGCTGCAGAAGCACTGCTAAAGATCGATGCCTTTGCTTGCATCCTTAAACCTGATTACTGAATATGAGTAGAGACAAATGTCCTTTATAATTAAGTGAATTAAAAAGCAATTTGCAACTGAGGGAACCTGAACAGGATGTCTGCATAATTATTTAAGGCTGATTGTACACAAAGTGGGCAGGAGAAATGTTGGAAGGAGACACTGAAACATAATTTAAACCCTGCAATTACTGCATAATCATGTGGGAAGAAGCAATGGGCAGAGTGACGGCTTGTTTGAAGAATATGAAATGGGCACATGGGGAGGAAGGTTTGCCTTGGAGCCAGGAGACCCAGGCTGTTCTCCCAGCCGTGGTGTTCATCACCTGGGTTCCTCCTTGGGTAGAGACTTTTTGTGTTACCCTCTAATACCACAAACTATAATACAAGAGTAATTAAACCCATTCTGCCTATCTTAAAATTAAAGCAGCTTAAAGCATGGTATAGACAACACTGCACTGACTCTACGAAATCCTGAGTTTCAATTCTTAATCTTTCATTTAGTGCCATGTGTGACCTTAATCCTCCTGGGACTCCGTTTCCTACAAATACTACTCATAGATACTACATAACAATTACTGAAGACTAAAGAGATAAAATCTTATTTATATAATTAAATATTTAGAAAGCACCTGACACATTTAAAATATTCAAATATGTGAACTATTTTTATTTACATTGCTTTCAGCATTTATGACTACATTTTAAAGTATTTTACCTGTTATATTTCTCACGGATATATGCATTATATATGCTAATTGTATTAATATTGGACATATAGTGACATTTTACTGCTATTAACTTTATTCATAAAAATATCGATAGAGTAAATCTAAGTGGCTTCCGAGGAATTTGGTAATGGGAACCACTGACAGACAATCAGAGGATAGGAGTTTGTATTTATTCTACACTTAGCTGAATCCTCTCAGACAACAGTCGACTTGGGTAGAAACCTCCTCAGGTCCTTGCGTCTCACTACGTTTTGGCAATACTAGTTCTTTCTTTTATCTCTTTATTCCAGGAGGTGCTAACAGCTTTATACACTGATAGTCTCTTGGGGCCATGCCTTGACAACTCTTGTTTCATCCCTTAATTATTTCCACAATTTTGTATGTATTCCTTTCATTAATTTATTTTTATGTGAACCATGTGGGGTCAATTCCATCTTCTGTGTGACTCTGATTGACAGTGTTCTGTTCTAGAAGTAGTCCACATGATGGCCTTCAGTACTGGATTGGGAAATACATAGATGGCACTGATACCCTTAGCAGGCATAATTATCATAATTATTCAAATTATCCTTATCATGAGGTGGAAGAGAAAACTTTTGGAGATCAAATGCCTGCTTTACTTGATTGCAATTGAGATTATAAATGCCGTGAGTGAGACAAGTTGCCTCTCTGACTACCCTGGAGAGTTTTCAAAATAATAACAACAACAACAAAACGGACCTTGAATTTCCAATATAAGTAGTAAGTGAAACACAAAATGTCTATGGTGACCTTGAAAACCTTTATTGTTTCTATTTGCAGGACAGGTATGTTGAAGATCAGGTCTAAAATATAATTCAGCAAGTGCAATATCACAAGACCAATTATATTCAGGAAGACATAAGTCTTATGTTAATGTTACAGCACTCATTGGGAAAAAGTGAAGCCTTGCAATTTGGAATAGAAATATGTGAATAGACAGATAAAACAGAGAATCTTGAGCAACCTAATATCCCTGAAACATCATTGCCAATGATAGCTACCTATTGTCTTCTAGCTGATGATTGCATAATGATTTTCAATAACTTCATATAAAGCAGGTGCCACTCACCCTCTTTTAATGTCTCTATTACAAGCCTTTAATGGTCATGGTTTGGAAAGAAAATTAAATCTCATATAAAATTATTTCAATGACTATTTTCTCAATTTTCACGAAGATTGTCCATAGCTAGTACCATTCTAGATGGATAGGCAATAAGTTAATTCATTAAATACAACAGATGTCTTAGGGTATTGTTACTTGGTTTACTTTGGAACCCCCAGACATGAAGGGCTTTTTTGTTTGTATGTTGTTGTTGTTTTTAATCCTAGTGGGTGTTAAATAACTGCCCAGAGGAGAACTGCAAGGTCTTTCCTAGTATGTCACAAGACTATACTACTTTGTATCAGTAACAACAGGAATAAATTCAAAGGGTAGTAAACAAAAAATTTCAATGTAATCTTGGATTGGGCCAAATATATTGATTCATTCAATAAATTCAGTTATTCTGGTTTTCAAAGTAATTTCTCAATTCTAACAAGAAGATCTAACAGTTTAAGACTTCCTTGAAATCTAGACGTCATAGCTTACTTTCACTAAGATCCAGATGCTAGAATCCCCTTGCAATAAAGTAGAGAGAGGAATGAAAAGCTTGGAAGTTGCAATTTTGGGATACATTTAACATGTACTACTTGCTCACCCATCCCACAATGTTCCAGAGTAGCAGAGAATATTCCATTTATTATGGTATTCACTGTATCAATAGCTTAGAAATTTCTGATTTCAATGGCTTAATCATCAGAGAGTGGGTGAAAGTATTGTCACAGAGCACAGGATTAGTGTAACAATCACAATGTTTTGACCCACAGATACCCACAGGTGACAAATTGATTATACATTCTCTAAGAATGACATATAACAACAGCCTACCATGGTACTCATCTATATAATCCCATTGGGTAGAAACCCGATTTGGGTTGGTGTAGTGGGAACTTTTATACTTCTGTGCATTTTACATGGTTAAAGGAGTTCTTTTTTTTTTTTTTTTTAAATGTTTTATTTATTTCTAGGAGAGAGAGAGAGAGAGAGAGAGAAAGACAGCATGAGCAGGGGAGGGTCAGAGGGAGAGGGAGTCATAGACTCCGAAACAGGCTCCAGGCTCTGAGCTGGCAGTCAGCACAGAGCCCGACGCGGGGCTCGAACCCACGAACCGCGAGATCATGACCTAAGCGAAAGTCGGACGCTTAACCGACTAAGCCACCCAGGCACCCCAAAGGAGTCCTTAGACTAGTTTCCTTTTAATGGGATAAAGCTGGGTCAGCTGGGGAAGGGTCCTGTAATGCAGACACAAGGGTATACTGTAACTGCAGACCTTTCTTTAAGCCTTCACCAGAGGAAGTTTTGGCTATTTACCACAGTGACTGTGCACCACAGAAAAAATAAGACTGAGATATTTTCGGGTCTATTAGATATTGTTACTATGTTCCACTGGTCAGAATGGGGGTCTATGAAGGATAGGTGATAAAAGAGAACTTACCCTAAATTTTTCAGAGATTCCAGTACACCCTCATTCACAATTTACAGTTGTGTTTCTAATACCTGAGTGTGTATTGGGAATAGACACACTTAGCAACTTGCAGAATATACGCACTGGGCTCTTGACTCACTGAATGAGAGCTGCTATAATAGCAAATGCTAAGTGGAATGCCATGGAACTGTTCCTCCCCCATTTCACGGGAGCACACACACGTGTACAAATGCACGCACGAGGGCACATACACACACACACACACACACACACACACATCGCCAAATACTGAACCATAGCAATATTGCACTACTGGAGAGAAATTGCAAAGATTAGTGCCATTATCAAATGGTGAAAGATGAATAAATGGTGAATCCTGTTGCATTTCTGTGCTACCTGGTAGTTTGTCCTATATAAAAGGACATGAATGATACCAAAAGTGACTGCTATTTCAGATGTAATGAAATAGAAAGGAACCAATATAGCTTCTTGCAGATTCCTACTTGCAACTCTTAAGGAGGAAGATGTGTCTTTCTTCTTAGTTAACATGTAAGAACAAAAAGAAGGAGTTCTCCTTAACCTGGCAGGGAAATCTATATAGTTTTATTGCTTTGCCTATGGACTATGTCACCTCTCTTTCTCATCATAATAACATGGATTTGATAGATCTGGCTCACCTATTTCCTATAAAATGTCACACAGGATTAATATATTCATGTCCTTATGCTGAATATATGTTGTGAATAGCACATAAAAAATATCCTAAATGGTTTATTAAGATATATGTATGTTAAGAGTGGGAGAAAAACACCATGATAATTCAGGTGTCTGCCATATTGTTTCTAATGAACTGGTGTTCTACATCATTCTACGTGATCTCATAGCAGTTAAAATCAAATGACTACACCTCACACTGCCCAGCAGTATAAACGTGGCCTTTTGGATAGGTTTTTGGGTGTTTACTGAGTTAATCTATTTGCTAGGTACTTGTGTGGTCGGCGGTTTTGAGTAGCATTCGGGGTAAAGGAAGAGCTCTGTAACAATCTGAGGCTCTATCACTTGGTTTTCTTACTCTGAAGATCCAAAGGTAACTGAGACAGTTATTTTTTCCTTTTTCTCTCACTGAACTCTTATGGTTCTACCCATTGCTGTGCCCCTCGAAAACTAACGCCTGTAGTGAAGTCCCTATAGGTAGTAGCTAACTTTATGTGTTAAGTTGCCTAAGCCATGTTGCCCAGATATTTGGTCAAACATCATTCTTGGTATTTCTGTCAGATGTTTCTAGATGAGATTTACACTTAAATGGGTCGACTTTGGAAAGTAAAGAGGATTACCCTTCATAATATAGATGGACTTCATCAAGTCAGTCCAAGGTCTGAATTGAACAGAAACCTGGCATACCCATGAGTAAGAGGTAAGTAACTGTCAGCCAATTGATCTCAGACTTGAACCATAACTCTCTTCTAAGTCTCTGATCTTCTAAACTAACCCATTAGATTTGGGCTCACCAAGCCTCCACAATCACATGGACTAATGCATTAAAATAAATCTATCATGTAATGAACTAAAATGCATTGATTGATTTGCTACTTAATGAATAGTTAATTTGATTATCAATAGATGGTTTAATTGTTGATAAGTATTTAATTGTTAGATGAATTATATATTAAATGATTATTTAATGGATATATACTATTGGTTGTTTCTCTGGAGATTGGTAACTTAATACACTTCTCTGTTATTTCCGTTCTCATAAAGATTTAGGAACATAAGCTTATTAGTCCTTATTCCTTAAGCCCAGGGAACCATAAGAGCTTCCTGCTCTGCAGAGTGTGGACCTCAGTATCCCTTGTATGTTCCCTTGACCTTGCCTATAAATACACAAATAATTCCCACGTTAGCATCCTTTTTGATCTAGGGCAAATTCATGTACACATGTAGACCCTGACTGAAAAATGCCTTATTTTACTTTTTCTTCTTTTTCTTTTTTTAAGTTTCAAAGTGTTATGTATTGGGTCCCCAACACAGTGATGTTTTGGATCTTTCATGAAGTTTTGACAAAAGAAGTCATATCTTAACATGAATCTCTCCATTTGCAGAAATCTGAAAATTCCTTTGTGAACTAATTTAAGAGTCCTCTAGGTAACATGTGCCATCCATTATATTCACTGTCATAAGACCTATGTGTTATGAGCTGAATTAAATTATTTTGTTAATTTTCCATTTGCAAATTGGACAATTGATCTGGCAGTTTCAGGTAAATGAGTAATGAATTCAGAACTTAAAATTTATAATAAAATTTTAAAATACTTAAAATATTTAATAAACTAAACATGCTTATAAAATGGAACATATGTACATATTTTGTTTTGAACCTTTATTCTCCTATTGAATAACATTTTTCTTTGGAAAAAAGAAATAAATGATTTCAAAGAGTGAATGCCACTTGAACCTGTAAGATGACAAGATACATAAAAATACACTGAAGACACATAACTTTTTTATTGCTATATGTTTTAAAATAATTACAAGAACATAAAATACATCTGGGAACTTGCCTCAATTAGAAGTCTTGCTCCTCAGGGAAAAATGGTAATTTAAAAGCAGGAGTTTCTTATAAACTGAAAAGATTCACGATTTATTAATGTCCATTACTTCACAAGTAAAGAAAATAGATCTTTAGGCTCTCCAATTGAATGAGGACAGATAGATTTCCAGCACAAAAACAATAATATTTTTAAAGAATTATGACTATGATAAGGTCTTAGTGATAAAGTTGGATGATTAACTCACTACCTATAACATAAGCAGGAGTATACTGAGGTCTGGAATGTCATTCCATCTCTGCTAAATTTGTGTGCCTTCCAGGTCATTCTTCAATTATCAAAATCAAGTAGGTAATCTTTCCCATTTGCTTGCTTGCTTATTTATTTATTTACTTACTTATTTATTTACTTGAATAGTTGGTTATGGCCCTCCCATTGGAACTTGGCTTGCCTTTATAACATCAAGTAACGATAAGCAATCTGGTGGTTTATCAGTTAGCATAAGACACTAATCCAAGAATGCAATATGCCCCTATGATTTTTATTTTTATGGCCAACAATAGCTTTCCCTGTAGAGACAAGATAGTCTTATATAAAAAGATATCGAATGGCAGCACTGACTATTCTTGTCTCAAAAAAGGAAAAGAAAAGAAAAAGAAGACCAAAGAAAAGAAGATAAGGGAAAAGAAGAAAAGAAAAGAAAAGAAAAAGCTGTCTTACTTTGAGAACTCATGAGTCCATCTAGTTCCCACATAGAGAATCACAATTAAATTTCAATGTGGATGATCCTGAAATAGGTTCCTAACATACGCATTTTGGGGAGACCCGCTGACTCATTTCTTCACAAACCCAGGTCTTGTTAATTCCATCTCCAATGATCTGTTTTCTCATCTTGGCTCCCACCATCTTGGTCTGAACCCAACCACTGCAGTTTCTGATTTGGACCATTTCAATAGTCTTAAAGCAGACATTTTCTGTCAAGTAAAGCTTCATACAATCTTTTTTAAAAATTTAATGTTTCATTTTTGAGAGAGACAAAAACCAGCATGAGCATGGGAGGAGCAGAGAGAGAAGAAGACATAAAATCTAAAGCAAGCTCCAGGCTCTGAGCTGTCAGCACAGAGCCCAACATGGGGCTCGAACTCATGAACTGTGAAATCATGACCCTAGACAAAGTCTGACGCTTAACTGACTGAGCCACCCAGGCACCCTCTTCATATAATCTATACTCTGCTCTAGCAGAATATTTTTTTTAATGTGATAGCTCACACTTTAACAACTCTTTAATCCAGTCCCCCAACACATCCCAATGAGTAAGAGTAAAATCTTGGCAGGCTCACAGTATCTTTTCCACTTTAACCTTTCCAGCACTTGTCAACCTCCCGTGTGCCCTCAAGCACGCTGCACTTGTTTCTCACTTTAGAGTCTTTACACAAATTGCTCCCTTAGTCTGGAGAATACTGACTTATTTTTCAGTCTTTGCTTAAATGTCATTTCCTCCAGCAAGTTTCCCTGACCTTCAGTCTAGGATAAAATGTCTTGATATATGCTCTCATAGCATCCTGAAATTTCTAAACCTCACTTTCTGGGTGCTTGTTTGAGGTGTGTTTTCTTTCCTGGACTTTCCATGAGTACCACAGCCCTGTGTTCTTTCTCTGTCACTGCAGCCTTTGCTGTCAGCTCAATGTATGACATACAGTAGGCATTCAATTTCTTTTCTAATCAAGAAAGGTTTCATCAGTTCCTCTTAGAGCTGCCTTACGGAACTGTGGTACAGTCAGTACTCAGCTTTCGATGGAAATTAATATAAGAAATGGTGTTTAGAAGAATATATTTTTGTAGCTATCAGAGGTTTGTTTTGCATAAAGTACCCAGGGAGGTTTTCCATGTCCTTCATTTATATAAGATCTTTCAAATATCACATTATTTATTGTGTCATTTAGGATATTTTGCCCTGTTTGCAAGTAAGCTTGCCTCTGTTTATTGTTCAGAAATAATAGCTTTTTAGTTAAGATTTTCTAGTACAACTATATTTCCTCTTTTTCCTTCCATCTACCCCTTCAATTATTACTCGATTGTTTAATGGGCCTTTTGAATCTGTGTCTTTTATTGTAGTCAGCTTTGGATCCTTTTTGGAATTAAGCACATTATAAATAATAAACTACGAACAGTTCAAACCTATTTCAATTTCTCCAGCAATCATCCCTCATATTTTACAATCTTCTTTGGAAGTGATCCTGCAAGCAAACAGTTGAAATGCACAGTCAGGGAAGATTTCTCAGGGTTCGAGGGTTACCACAATTTACAAAAGCATAGTGAATACAGGTATTTATGCTCAGGCAATGTAAGATCTCTGTAACACAGTGCATACCACAAAATCACACATTAACAATTTCAAGGCTTAAAAAAAATAAGGCGAGAGCCTGTGTAACCAGAGAGCAAACAGAAATAATAATTCTAATAGTATCAATGTTGTTCAAGAGATATGATAAAGTCCTGATAAATAAAAGTGTGCCATAATCAATATAAGATTTAGCTTCAGGAAAGTACGTTGACTGAAGAGAGGGTAAGAAAGGGTTAAAAATGCTCATTACAAAGAAAAAATGAAATTTACAAGATCAAGGAGAACTTTCCAGAAAATCTTTCCAAGACAAATCACTGGGCTGCACTGAGACAAAGGGACAAAAGACAGAGTGAAATGGTATCATGTAGCAGAGGTCCCCATGCTGCTTGCTGAGTTTAGCTGTGTTAGCACACATGGTACTAATCCGCTGTACCTGTGACAAAGTGACAGCCATGTGCCATAGCATGTGAAGGCTACAGGTTGGGAAAAATCGTGTATTATATTCAACACAAGTTCCGTGTTAAACAGATATCATTTCCCTATTTACCAAACACTTGTTTCCATGAGAGTTTTAAGCTCCAATTTTCATTACCAAACCATGTTTTAAAACAGGCAGTACAGACTATATTTGATCTTTGCTCTAGAGGAACTAATGAATATGAAAGTAGCTTAAAGCAGTGCCTCTCAAACTATAATATTCATACAAATCGCCTGGAGATCTTGTTAAAAAGCAAATTCAGATTCAAATTCAGTTTGTCTGGGAAGGACCTCAGACTATGCATCTATATGATGCATACGTTATTAGTCCACGGAACATACTTTTCATCTAGCAAGGGCCTAGAGCAGGACTATCCAATAGAAATGTGAGCCATGTGTGTGATTTTGTACTTCTTAGGAGGCATGTTAAAAATAAAGACAAGTAGGTGAGATTAATTTTAGTACTACACTTTAGTTAACCTAACATATCCAAAATACTATTCTTTCAACACGAAAGCAATATAAAAATTTAATGAGATATTTGGAATTCTTTTTTATGCATCCATCTCTATTTGAACATTACCTTCTGATCAGAAACATCTGACATTTTTAAATTTCATAAAATTTACATTCAGAACAACAGAGTTACAAATCCAGTTGTACCAAACATATGTGTTTCCCAACAACTGACTCAAGTATCAGTTTTTAAACATAAATTTAAAATAAAACAAAATAGGGGTACCTGGGTGGCTCAGTCGGTTAAGCGTCCGACTTCGGCTCAGGTCATGATCTCATGGTTCATGGGTTCAAGCCCCGTGTCAAGCTCTGTGCTGACAGCCATCTCAGAGCCTGGAGCCTGTTTCAGATTCTGTATCTCCCTCTCTCTCTCTGACCCTCCTGTGCTCACGCTGTCTCTCTCTCTCAGAAATAAATAAAACATTAAAAATTTTTTAAAAAGATAAAATAAAATAAAACAAAATAATAAAGTACAAAAATGTGGTACCAAAATTGCCACCTTTCAAATGCTCAGCTGCATTTGAGTGCCTACATAAGGGACAGCATAGACACACAACCTATTGCAACAGAGCAGTTTATGGCAGGTTTCTGAAAACAACATCCAATTTCACTTTCAGTAAATATTTTTTTGACTTTTAATATGTGCTAGATATTTTACTAAGTACTATAGCTAGATAAATTGAAGAGGGAGGGAATGACTTTTCAGTATATAAAAATGTCTTATAAACTCCAAGCATGGGAATTCAGCTGGGTCTTCATGGTTGGAAGTGGGAAATATAAACCTAGTAGGAAATATATATTCATTTGCTACGTTTCTACTTGAAAAAAGGAAAGTCTTCTCATCCCCTGTGAGACAGCATCTGTTTCCTCTCCTCATCCACATCATGTGTAGACGATGTTCATTGCCAAAGCCCTCAGGTTACACACGGTACTGGGTATTCACCTGCTGCCCTTCAGTACCAAGGCTGCCTTTTCTCTTCTCTGTGAGGCTGGAGCTGGGGCTTGCGAATGACATTTGCCAGAGTTAGATGGCACTAGTATGTGTCTAGAATCTGGAAAGTTGGGATTTGGGGGAAGGGAATTTTTCCATACATTGTTACTGTCACCTTGGTAACTGAGGGCACCTATAGTTCTATCTGTCTCTAGAAAACTTTAGTGCCCTTGTCAGCAGGTATGCTCTCACTAGATTCTAGTATGTGGTAGATGACCCCTTACTCTCCTGAGAAGCAGGCATGTGCTGTGCTCCTGGGTGGCATGAGCTTCTTTGAGCTCCTAGATTCTGGTAGTACCGTCTCTCCATTTTGTCTGTGGGTGCTGGCTTCTGGGTTTACTCAGCCTTCCTGGGGATCAATACGGGAGCTGGGTCAGCTCTGTAGGCAGGATCTGTTTGGTGTAGGTGATGACACCCATGTTACCTCAGGGATTTGTCATTTGTTCTTTCCGTTTCCTAATATCTCACTGGTCGATGTGTTTTATTAAAGCTCCTCTTCAGAAAACATTGCATGGTTTCTGTTTTTCTGATTTACCCTGACAGGTACAATTCAGGTACCTGTACCCTGACAGCTGTAGAGAAAAGCTCACTGAAAGCCCTCAATTACAAATCCAAATGATAGAAGAAGATCCTACTGGTCTGTCTCCCCTCCACCCACCGCGTGTGTGTGTGTGTGTGTGTGTGTGTGTATGTGTATTTCATTACAAATTTATTTATATAGTAAATAAACAGTAAATAAATTTGTAAAATAAATAATAATTAAAAATATACACACACATATATTATTTTATTATATATATATATTATATATATGTATATATTATTTTGAGAGAGAGATAGAGAGAAAAGCTGGGGAGGGACACACAGAGAGGGAGACAAAATCCTAAGCAGGCTCTGTGCTGTCAGCAGAGCCTAATGAGGGGCTCGAGCTCACAAACCACGAGATCATGTGATAACCGAGCTGATATTAAGAGTCAGACGCTTCACTGACTGAGCCACCCAGGTGCCTACTAGTCTATATTATTCCTGGTGCCCGTTCTTGATCTAATCAACCACGACAAAGGTAACAGTTTCATGTCTTTCAAAACAGTGGCTCCTGGAATCCACCTGTGTGATGTGGTGGTTTGTCAGAATTTGCTCCCAGAAGATAAAACATGGGCTGTGCAGATATCTCACAATATTTCTGCCTAAAGGATAACTAAAAATGAAAAGCTTCACATACATAGCTACATTGATTTGATAGCCTCGATTCACTTGGCCATTCTTGCAGTTAATTAAACAAATTTCATAACTTACCTACCAAAGTACTTTGCTCCAGAAATTATTCCATTTCCCCCTGCATCATCGTCAATTAACTAACAATCTCCACAGGATGTTTGCTGACAACATAAAGTCATGAAACTCTTTATTGTGTGAATAAAATATGGTTTAATCCCTTTCCCCCTTCAGCTAATATTCCTTTTCTTTTTGTCGTTACATGAATATTACTCAGAAGAGTTCCCTGTATGAGTTATTTCTAACTCCTTTTTTTGACATTTGCTGTAGAACTCACTACTTTTAGGAGTGATAGCCATACAGAAATGGCGCATGTCAAATGGCACAACCTTTATGTCAAAGGTTGACCCTTTTATGCATCCTCATTGTCTTCCCGACATCTAGGTGCCACGAGTGCCCCAGAATTTAGTCCCTGGGCTCTTCTCTCCTGTCCTTCCTCCGCAGCCTCACCAGTCCTCTTACCTTTAGACAGGCTAAAGAGTCGAAAATCTTTGGCTTTAAACTCTTCCCTGAATTCCAGAATCACTTATTTCCTCAATCTTTGAGATCTCTACTTGGATGTCTAACAGAAATCGCCAACTTAAAATGCTACCAAAACAAAACCAGAAATGAAAACAAAACAACACTTGCAAATAAATTCAAATAAACTCCAAACGAAAAACAATGTCCATCTTAGTACCAAGCTTGCCCTTCTTCCTCATCGCTTTCTCTGTGTTAAGACATCGGCTTCCTCCAATCACTTAGCCTGACACTTTCCATACAACTTTTGCTCTTTAACTTTCATACTTCAATCTAAGCTAAACAATCTATTTTTTTAAATGTTTGTTTATTTTTGAGAGAGAGAGAGAGAGAGAGAGAGTCAAAAGGGGGTGGGGCAGAAAGATAACACACACACACAGAATCAGAAGCAGGTTCCAGGCCCCGAGCTGCCAGCACAGAGCCCAACGTGAGGCTCAAACTCATGGACTGTGAGATCATGACCTTAACCGACTGAGTCACGCAGGCACTCATAAGCTAAACAAATTCTATGGACTCTACCATTAAAATATCTGCAGAAACTAACCACCTCTTTCTACCACCTAATAGTTTTGCTGCCCTAATTCAAGCCAATATGGTTTCTCTAAAATAGATATTTTAATAGTTTCCTAAAGGGTGTCTTTGCATTGTAATTTGACCCTCACAGTCCATGTTTTAAAACAGCAAACATAGAGCTTCTACTTTTTTAACATTCACTGAATATTCCTTACTATGTGGTTTGTAAACACCAGATAATTCTATACTTACAATACTTTTGTGGACTTAATTCAACTATCACCCCTAATTTACCCTGAGAAAGATGAACCCCAGTAAGGCAAAGCAAATAGAGGAAGATCCCATAGCTTATTAGCATCAGGAGTGCCTATGTTATCCGCTAACAGAATCCGCTTTCTCTTAACAGCTATGGTATCCTATAAGTTTTAGTCCAACAAAAATCACATCATGTCACTTATCAGCTCAAAACATTCAAATGAATTTCCATTTTTGCTCAGATGGAAAGTCAAAGCTTTGAACACTGTTTAAAAGGCCGTGCTGGCCTCTGGTCATCTGTGACCTTCTTTTCCATGTTCTTTTCCTTACTCTCAACTCTGGCTACATTACCCCCCTTAAGGACTTTGGAACACATACAACACACTCATGTTTTGAGTCTTCAAACTTGCTACGGCCTCTGCTTGGAGTTCTCTTTCCCAAATGTCCACACACCCTATTCAATCACTTTTATCATGTCTATATATGAGTATCACCTTCTCAGTGAGGCTTTACTTATCAATCTATCTAAAACCCTCCACCCTCAACTCTGTCCTGCTTCACTTTATTATTTTCTTTTGGGTGATTTTCTGATATATATATATATATATATATATAAAATAAATTTAAATTTAAATAAAATAAAATAAAATAAATTTAAATATATAATTTAAAATTAATATTTTAAATATTATATTTATATATTATATATATATATATATATTTGCTTGGTTTTGTAGATTGGTTGCTCTATCCCCAATGCCTAACAAATAATTGCCCAATGCGTTCAATAAATGCATAAACTTAAAAAATAACTTGGGATTTATTTAAGTGACAACTGCCATTTAAAAATATCATATCCCATTTTGTATATAGGTATGATTTCTATCATTATGTTTTATGTGTTGATTTCCAATTAACTTATTGAAGAGAGGGATTGGTAAGCATAAAAGACTTGCAACATTTGAACACAAAATACTATTCAAAACAATAGAGATATAAGGAGAAAATATGTGGATGTGGAAGGATTGCAAGAGGCAGAGGCTAATAAGCACATAGACTAGTCTGGATGTCACAGAAAATTGATACACGCTTTCAAAGCAGTAGCAGGCATGTAAATAAGGCAGTTATTATTACTATCCTATTTTACTATTTTCTTCAAATAATGAGATTCTGATAGGTATCCTGAGAGTCCCCTGCAAATATTTAAAAGCAAAAACATTAGACACGGATGATTCAAATCTGAGCATGGCACTCTATCATGTAAATAGTTTGTGTTAGTCAAGATAGACAGATAGATACATACATATATATACATATATACATACATACATACATGCATACTACACAGATACATAGATAGATAGATACATAGATACATAGACAGACAGGTCTATTTTGAGAGGGAGAGCGGGAGAAAGCAAAACAGAGCTTGAATGGGGGAGGGACATGGGTGTGGAGAGACAGAATCCCAAGTAGGCTCCACACTGTCAGCACAAGAGCCCACCGTGGGTCTCGAGCTCACAAACCGGGAGATGATGACCTGAACCTAAGTCATGAGTTGGGCGCTTAACCGATGTAGCCACCCAGGTGCCCCTACATATTTATATTTTTAAATCTGAGAACAAATAAAGAAAAAAAGAAGCAAGAAAATAGAGAGTGGGAGGAAGAGAAGAAAAGAAGATCCTGTTTCTATTATACTCCTGGACTGTAGAAAAGAGACATATTGGTGATTCAAGGGAGTTTATGGAGTAAACACAGTAACAAGTAAAAAACAGTAAACACAAATATGTTTATTATAAAGATCCACTCAGGGGTTTTAGGGATGAAACAGTGCAGCAGAAATTGATCAAGTTTACTCTCTATGTTCTCTTTCCAGTTCTAGAAAGCACCCTGGAGTCATCACTTTATGCAGGGAGCTGAGTGGGACAAAGGGTAACTTCAACCACTGGGCTAAGAGGGGTGGCCCTGAGACCGGTCCCAGACATGTCCTGGGCTCCCTGGAAGAGCTCTTTCACGGTTCTGTGGACTCCCTCCCAAGCAGGAAAGAGAGAATCTTAACCCATTAAGTGTGCACCACAATCCCGGAATATATAGTTTTATTTTGCTGAAGCTAAAAAAATTAAAAATAAACACATCCAGAAAAACAAAATTAAGGCCATAATACACAGGAGCAATTACGACAGGAGAGCACCGTCATATTCCATTAACATATGGTAGCAGGTAATTAGTTAATAAGTGCATCTTCTACATTTTGGCTGGTGTCCACATGTGGATGAAAATAAATCAGACATCATAATATTTTTTAAAAAGTCACTCTGCTCCTCTGTCATTTCCTATTTAATAAGCCAATATAATTAAACTAGCTTGGATAAGTAAACTTGCTCGATATTTTTAGACATTTATGGCAACAGTTTAAAGGCCGGAATAACAGCACATTTATTGTTTCCCTTCCAGCTAACAGATGTGCAATCACGCCAGAGTTGTATATTTTTACTTTAAATAGTAGTAAATTTAATTCTTTCTCTTCCTTAAAGTATAAAACAAAATAAAGTCCCTTACCAAATTTTCCTGCAGTTTCAACAGTTATGTGCTGGAGCTCCCATCAATGCGTGTTTGCTGTCACTGTTAAGGAACTCAGAAAAAAAACCAAAGGTGTGTATGTAGCTAGACAGATGTACATTTGACAACTCTGAAAGCAAACAGGATTTGTTTGGCACACAGTCTCCATTTTCCCCAGGGATCTGCAAACAGTAGAGGAATTTAATTTTGTAGGATGGTATAAAAGTTTCTAAAATATGTTTTATACAACATATATGAGACAGTCATTGATTCACTGAAATAAGAAAAAGGGATTCACAACCGAATTACCTATGATGCAGTTGTCCACTTCCAGACAGACTCCTATGGCATCAAAGAATGTAAAAATACAACAATCTTCTATAACAATCTTTTATAAACTAGGCAAGGACATTCTTCATTCTGTTGGATGACATATTTGACAGTTGTTGGTTCTGTAAGATCTATGAAAGTATTGCCCATGAGTTCAAAGTCATAAAAAATTGTACAGCAAAGAAGCTGTAAGAGAAAAATACAATTCTTAAAACTGTATAAAATTTTTAAAAAACTTCTTTTCTTCTGAGCCCTGTTTTGTTAATTAAATTTTTAGTGAAAAATATGCAGGTCCAAATGTAATACAAACTTACAGCATATCAGAAGATTCATGATTTGAAAGTGGCAACTAAACTTGAATGTTTAGTTGTTAAAGAGAAGAAATAGTATTTCGGTGGAAATTTTTGGAATATCTCCTAATTACTTACCTACCATCATTATCTTATACTGGTAATAAGCTCTATTTTCTCAGACACAGGTGTTTTTCTGGAAACCTTATGTAGAATGCACCCCAAATTTTTGGAATAAAGATCAAGAATCAGAGGAGACCATCTTTCAACTTTAAAATTCAGCTTTTAAAATGGTACAATAAAACGACTTAAAAGAAGAGTCTCACATATATCACAGAGTTGGAAGACACTTGATGTCAGGTTCAAGAATTTTGAAGTCATTTTATAATAATGTAGGTTTTGCTTTAATAGTTGGTAGTACTTTTGTGGGTAAGCAGGATTTTCTTCCTACTTCCTATCCCCAATGATGAGAGAAACGGTGGGAACAGAGAGAGAGACAAAGAGAAAGATTTTCAGTACAAATAACACTTGGACTTGCTCTGAATGGTGGTCAAAACCAGAGAGATGAATTCAGTCTTTTTTAATAGATGAAGAGGTGTAAAACTTTAAACTTAGTGCTATAATGCAAAGCAAGCACCTGCATCATCCTGCTAGATGATTTTATTTTTGGGAGCTGATTGTGGGCATAATGAGGATTTCATTATATTCCAACATAGTAATTACCTTTACATATGTAATGGTGAAGAGCAATATCCACTCCAAAATTTTGCAATTGGCAATTAAACACCTTTTTTTTTTTTTTTTGGCATAGTTTGTTATAAGAACTAAGTGTCTAAGGTACCAAACATCTGAAGATTTTCAGTAAGACTTCATGGATTTATATTACAGAGTAGTTTTGATTCATAAGTAGGAAAGTAAACTCAAAAAAGTAAAGAAAAAAAAAAAGAAGGCACCCTTTAAAAACTTTAGGAAAAGACAATATTGTCCTAATTTGATTTATCTACTGCAGTACATAAATCATTTCTGTAAGCAAAAGAAAAACTTTGTAGGAATAAAATGTATTACATCTTTACATAGTGCATTATATATATATATATATATATATATATATATATAAAACTTAAAAACAATAAAACAGGCAAGTAAAAAAAACACTTCTATTGTTCTGTATCTCTATCACACATGATTCCCAAACACGTATACCATTTGGTTAACAGAATTGTCTTCTGTGTATGCATAATCTGCTTGATAGAGCAAATACATCTCTGATAGTGACAAAAGGCTAAGAGAATTTAATTTCTTTTTTAAAAAGTAAAACCACTTACTTCACACACACAAACACACATGCACAGAAGTCCACATATTCATATATCTGTCTGATTTGGTGTCTGCCTCTTCTTAAGAAGGATAGGGAAGTCTAGAGAAAACCTGTGTTGGTCTACCAAAACAGGACAGATTTCTAAACCTAATTAGTTATAGGCCTAAAGTTGAGAATAATTTGGGTTCAATAAGGAGATTTACTCAATTTACAAAATTGTGAGAGTTGTCTCATTTAGTACAAAAGATTTTACTGGTAATTTTGGTCAAGGAGTGGAAACAAATTCCTCTAAATGTACATGATTTTTAGTAAAAAGATTATATCCTTAAAATATATGATTTTGGAAATGTGCCAGAATTAAAATAGTATTTGGAAGAAAAACATACTATGATAATGTGATTATATTTAGAGAGTGATTACCTTTAATTTTTTTCAAATTTTAATTTTTTAATGTTTATTTCTTTTTGAGACACAGAGAAAGAGACAAAGCGTGAGCAGGGGAGGGTCAGAGAGAGAGGGAGACACAGACTGAAACAGGCTCCAGGCTCTGAGCTGGCAGTCAGCACAGAGCCCGACGCGGGGCTCGAACCCACGAACTGCGAGATCATGACCTAAGCGAAAGTCGGACGCTTAACCGACTAAGCCACCCAGGCGCCCCGAGTATGTTTATATATTTTTGAGAGAAGGTGTGCATGTGTTTGTGAGAGCAAGGAAGGGACATATAGGGAGAGTGAATGAGAATCCCAAGAAGTTTCCTCATTCAGCAGAGCCTGACTCAGGGCTTGATCTTATGACTATAGTTCATAACCTAAGCTGAAATCAAGAGTTGGAGGCTCAAGCAGCTGGGCCACCCAGGTACCCCTGTCTTTCCTTTTTAATGGTTTAATTCCAACTCAGAGTGTTCAAAGAGCTCTACATTATTAAAGAGGATTTGGGGCATCTGGATGGCTCAGTTGGTTAAGTGTCAGACTCTTCAGTTTGGCTGAGGTCATGATCTCATGGTTCATGAGATCTAGCCCTGTGGAAGATCTGTACTGACAGGGGAAGCATGCTTGGGGTTCTCTCTTTCCCTCTCTCTTTGCTCTTCCCCTGCTAGTGCACCTATGCACATGCTCTCTCTTTCTCAAAATAAACATTAAGAAAAAAAGAAGATTCACTTAACCATCATGGACTTCATTTCAAGGTCAGTATTCTACAATTAAGAGTTCAACAAATTTGCTGAACTTTTATTCAGATAATTTTATTTTGTCATCAAGTGAAATTATAAATTCTAGGACTCTAGAAATTAATTTCAAGGAGATATTAGGAAAATCCACAAATATGCAGAAATTAAAAAAACATGCTCCTCTACAAACAATGGGTCAAACAAGTCAAAAAAGAAATCACGTGTCTTGAGACAAATAAAATTAAGGACAAATTAAGCCCAAAGTTACTAAAAGAAAGGAGCTAATAAAGATCAAGGCAGAGTAATGAAATATTGATTAAAAATACAATTCAAAAGATCAATGAAACTAAGAGCTGCTTTTTTAAAGATAAACAAAATAGACAACTTTAGCTAGACTCAATAAGAAAAATGAAAGGACTCAAATAAGTAAAATTGCAAATGAAGAAGGAGTCATAGCAATAGATATCACAGAAATACAAAGAATCATGAGACCACTGAGACAAATTATATACTAATAAATTAGAAAATCTACTAGAAAGGGATACATTCATCGAAGCATACAATATTGCCAAGACTGAATCATGAAGAAATAGAAAATCTGAACAGATAAATCACTAGTAAGGAGATTAAATCAGGAACCGAAAATCTGTCAACAAACATCAAGCACCAGATCCCTTTGCTGGTGAATTCTACCAAACATTTAAAGAACAACTATGCCAATCATTCTCAAAGTTTTCCAAAAAATAAGAGGAGAAAATATGTTCAAATTAATTTTATGAAGGCCAGTATTACCATAACAACAAGGCCAGACAAAGACAATATAAGGAAAAAATTACAGACCAATATGCCTGATGAATATAAATGTAAACATCTTCAACAACAAGAGCAAATCATATTCAACAATGCATTAAAAGGATCATACACCATGATCAAGTAAGGTTTATTCCAGGAATGCAAAGATGGTTTAGTATGGACAGGTCAACCAAATTGATAAACCACATTAATACAAAAATGAAGGATAAAAAGGATATGGTTACTTCAATCGATGTGGGAAAAAAAAACTGACAAAATTCAGTGTCCTCTCATGATAAAACTTTCAACAAGCTGGTTATAGACAAAATGTACCTCAACGTAATAAAAATCATACATGAAACACCCACAGCTCACATTATACTCAATGGTGAAATGCTGACACCTTTTCTTCTAAGATTAGAAACAAGACAGGGATTTCCACTCTCGCCACTTTTATTCAACATAGTAGTGGAGGTATTAGCCTGAGCAATTAGGCAAGAAAAAGAAATAAAAGCTTTCAAATTAGGAAAGAAGAGTAAAATTGTCTCCATTTGTAGATGACATCATATTAATATAGGAAACCCTAAATATTACACCAAAAAACTCTCAGAATTAATAAACAATCTCAGTAAAAATCCAGGATACAAAATCAATATACAAAAAACAAGTTATGTTTCTATACCCCTATTAGCCATCAAAAAGTCAAATTAAGAAAATAATTCCAATTACAAGAGCATCAAAAATAATAAAATATCTAGGAATAAATTTAACCAAAGAAATGAAAGATCTATACACTGAAAATTATAAGACATTGGTGAAAGAAATTGAAGATACAAAAAAATGAAAAGTATTCCAACTTCATGGGTGGAAAGAATTAATATTGTAAAAATATTATACAAAGATGTCTGCAGGTGCACTGTAATCCCTACCAAAATTCCAGGAGTGCTTTTCACAGAAGTAGAATGAACAATCCTGGAATCTGTATGGAACCAAAATCAAAACCAAAACCAAAACCAAACCAAACCAAACCAAACCAAACCAAACCAAACCAAACCAAACAACAACAACCAAAAAAACAAATAGCTAAAGCAATCTTGAGAAGGAAAAACCAAGACGGAGGTATCACACTTCCTGATTTAAAACTATATCACAGGGGTACTTGAGTGGCTCAGTTGGTTTTGCATCGGACATTAGCTCAGGTCGTGATCTTGAGGTTTATGATTTTGAGCCCCATGTCAGGCTCTGTGCTGACAGCTCAGAAACTGCAGCCTGCTCCAGATTCTGTGTCTCCCTTTCTCTCTCTGTTCATCCCTCCTCACACTCTCTCTTTATCTCTCTCTCTCAAAAATAAGTAAACATTAACAAGAACTATATTACAAGACTATAGTAGTCAGAACAGCATGGTATTGCCACAAAAACCGATATTTAGATCAATAGACTAGACTTGAGAGCCCAGAAATAAAGCCACTCATGTGCAATCATTTTATTTATGGCAAAGGAGTCAAGAATATACAAGAGGAAGAAGAAAATTTCCTCAATAAATGCTGTTGGGAAAACTGGACATCCCCATGGAAAAAACAAAAACTGAGCCCCTATTTTCCACCACACATAAGAATCAACTCAAAATGGATTAAAGACTTGAATGTTAAGACTTGAAACCATAAAACTAAACGAAATCATAGGTGATTCCCTTGACATCAGTCCTTCCAGTGATTTTTGGATTTGACACTAAAATAAAGGCAAGAAAAGCAAATTAAATAAGCAAGGACTACATCAAACTATAATGTCTCTACAAAGCAAAGGAAAGCACCAAAAAATGAATAAGCAAGCTATATAATGGGAAAACATTGGCAATCCACATATCCAAGAAGAGGTTAACATCCAAATATACAAGTAACTCATACAACTCAATAGCTAAAAAAAAAAAAAAAAAAAAGAAAGAAAGAAAAGAAAAGTAAAAAAAAAAAAAAGAAGAAGAAAAAGGAAAGAAGGAAGAAATAAGAAAAAGAATCAATGGGCAAACATTTGAGCAGACATTTTTCCAAGGAAGACATACAGATGGCCAAAAGCTATGAAAAAATATTCAACATCACAAATCATCAGGGAAATGCAAATCAAAACCACAATGAAATCATTTCACACCTGTTACAATGGCTATTATGAAAAACAAATAAAACAAAACAAAAAAAACGAAAGTAGAAGGTAATAAACTCTGGCAAGGGTTTAGAAAAAAGGGAAGACACGTACACTGCTGTTGGAAATATAAACTGGTACAGAGACTATGAAAAACTACATGAGTTTCCCTAAAAAAAATATATATATAACTACCATATGATCCAGAAATTCCACTTTTGCATACATACCAAAAGGAAATGAAGCCATTATTTTCAAGACATACTGTATTCCCATATTCATAGCAGCATTACTCACAATAGCCAAGGTATTGAAAAACCTAAGTGTCTGTCAGTGGATGAGTTATAAAAGAAAATGTAAGATATATATCTCTCTATATATCATACTATATCTTATATATAAATATAAATAAATGTATATGAGTATATCTTATATAAATAAATATATGTATGTATTTATGTTTTTATCTACCTGTCTATCTCTCTATCTATCTATCTATGACAACATGGATTAAACTGGAGGGCATCATGTTAAGTGAAGTTAACCACAGAGGAATAGATTTAAATACAGACAAATATTGTAAATACTGTAGGTTATTACTTAGATGAGGAATATTAAAAAAACAAAAAGGATTCTATGTTTTCTCATAGAAACAAAAAGTAGAAAAGTGTGGGGGGGAACAGGGAGATATTAGTAAAAGGGTAAAAACTTTCAGTAATAAAATGAATCAGGTCTTAGGAGCTAATTTAAAACATTGTGACTACAGTTCATAACATTGTACTGTATAATAAAATTGCTACAATAATGGAAGTTAAATGTTCTCACCAAGAAAAAAAAAAGGTAAATAAGTAAATATGTGAGGTGATGGATATGTTAATTAATTTAGTGGAAGAATCCTTTCAAAATGTATATACGTAGCAAATTGTCATGATGCACATTGTAATATCTTACAATATTATGTCATTTATACCTCAAAATATGAAAAAAAATGACTACTTACAAGAAGTAATTTGGTCTATAATTGCTACTCATTTTTTCATCTGTTAAAAATAAAGATCTGTATACCTTTGTCAGTGTCAGTGATTGTATTTGTTACTTATTTTCTAAAGTTCTTTGATAGAAGCACAAGACCTTAGATTTTTGTCCAAAAATCTTATTTTCATGAGATGTCATATTTCCCTTTGGTTGTAGATAAAACATTCTTAATTTTTTGTTAGGACCTTACATACAGATGGACAAATGTAAAGAAACTTCTAGTTCTGTTTAAGAGACTCTGCACCTATTTTCTTTTTCAGAGACGGAGTCATAGTTCCTTTCTTATTTAGAACAGGTTTCAAATATAGTGCATTTCAAAATGGAAGAGCCCTAGACAAGAAGTCGATGTCACCATGAACACCTGAGCATTTTATCACAGTAGCTCCATCTGTTCTATAACCACCGTTAAAATAAATAAGAATATATTTTTCTATAATTCCTTCATTGTTTCCTGCTCTCCTACTGTCTCCTTACTAGTCTTCTTAATTCTTTTTTAATTCTTTTCTTTCTTTAATTCCTTCTTCTGTCCCCTCTTTTCTTCATATGACGGCTATTATGGCTCAAAGACTGCATGGCCACTTAACTTCTCTTGCATGCACGGGAGCTGGGATTTGGGAGCACAACTTATTTTCTATCCAGATGTCTGAGAGAAAACTAAACATGCCTTGGTTTCCCATAAAGAGGTGGTTTTTCAAAAGGAGGTTAATCAGTGACTGATTGGATTTCATACTTTCATCATTTGTATTTTCTTTGGGGCTACTGCACTTATTAGCACTGTTTGGGAGTATGCCACCAATATACATTTAGTTTATTGTCTAGCTAATTCAAAAGTTCCATAATATACTCACAAAAAAAATTTAAAAATCCCGAACAAATTCCTGATTTTGGTTCATGGGATTGTGAGCACCATGTTGGATCCACTTCTCACAATGGGGAAATTCTGAACAACTCTAATATTGGGTTGAGATTTTAATATTGTGCTATATATCAGTTATCTTAATAGAATACATGTTTTATTGTGTGAAGAATGATTATGTGAAGGTTGGGTTAAAATTTATGTAGCCACAGTTATAATCCTCAGAATCAAAGGGTGAGATGAAAACATCTTAGGTTGTATATCAATTTTTTGGTATATGGGACTGAATTATCTTTTTTGTATGGAAATATAAACTAGTAATAGACTGTGAGGCAGTATATTTGGAAATTAAATGACCCTGACCACAAGATAAATATAGACAGTGACCAAATTAGTAACTAACTGAATCAATCAGTGTTTGGTTAGACAAACAGTAGACTTCCAAGGATTTCAATGGGAAGAAATTTAATATGAGGACGTGGATACCTATAGAATCTTTGGAAGAAAAGGGTGAGTGGAGGTCAGAGAAAACTGGCACTGTTACACAAGAGATCAAGAAACTGAATAATTCACTGGAAACTACCGCCTGTGATCTTAACTGCCTGAAGAACTGAAGTGGGTGGATACACACAAGATGATGCAAAGTTATGCCTGCCATTTAACCATGTCACTGACTGCCATTGCTAAAGGAGAATAATGGTGTTATCTTCTGTTCTCTAAATGTGAATACCTTACAATTTTATTGGTCAATTATACCTCAATAAAGCTGAAAAAAGATGTTTTGAAGCCATCTTTGTGGTGATTAAAAAGTATTTTTGGTACATGGATGATAGTAAAATTATTATCTAACAAGAATCAGCAGTAATTGCTTCCTTTAAAAATAGAATCAAGAAATCCACTCTTACAGTGTAGGGTTATCGCATATAGGATTTTGGCTGCTAAGAAATATCTTTGCTGTTTTTATTAAAATGTGGTGTAAAGAGCAGACAAATATATCTCATTCCCTCATGCCATTATTTTATACAAAAATGTGTTGTCTACTTAGAGTTCACTCATAAATCTGTATGAGTTAACATGTATAAATAATGCAAAACACGTAAATTGCCTTACTGGATATTTTTACTCAAGAGACTCGTGTCTACCTGAAATAGCTATTTTGTTTAAACCACAAGGTGAAATTGGGGCTTATCCATTCGAGTTTTTGTGAATGAATTCTATTGCCTTATAAAAAATATACTGATAAATAAAATTGAATTTTCAAAGGTTTTAATTTTCAACTGTACACCCCTCAAAAATTAAATTTATATAATGGTCTTTATGATTATATATTTGTATACCTTTATGCTGTTTTACCATTTTCCATCTATGACATATAATATATACATATATAATATCATGATGCATTTGAAAGTTTAATACATTCTTTATGTAACCCATGTATTCAGATTATTGTTAAATTGAATTTTAAAGGAAGTTTTGTTTTCCATAATGCCTAAACTGTTACAGATGCAGGTTTACTGTTATTTGATTGTATATAGAAATCACAGAATCTTATTATAGTGGCTCTTTGACCAGGAGGGAATGGAAGAATGATGTAGGGACTCATGGAAGTTCTTTTGTAATTCTCACATACCTATTTTTTAAAGGTTCTGATAAACTCCTTTTAGTTCTTGTTACAGACATGGAGGCATGTGGTTAGAAAATAAATCCCTATAACTGATTTTGTCACCACCACACAGAAAGATGACTGACAATTTTTTGCCATAGAATCTTAGAAAACTGAGAGGTGATTTAATAGCAGACACAACTCAAAAAGTCATAGTTTGTGGTAATTAATGAATGAAGGAAACTGTAGCTCAACAGAGATGCAATGGTTTAGGGATATAAGCCTTATTTGGAGTCAGACCATTTGAGTTGAGGTTGTAGTAGCCATTAATATCATGAATTTCCTAGTCTGTAAAACAACGTGTCTAAATCCTCTTAACCCATGTAGCTAATGTGATAGTTAACTAAGAGTTTTTGAAAACTTTTAGTATTATTCTATTTACATACATAGATTGTAATTTTTATTTCTTTTTCTTATTCCTTCTTTTCTAAACTGAAAAGTAGAAGGACAACATATATGAATAAGTAAAGGAAAAATTTAAATATGACAGAAAGCCTTTATTCAGTTGTAGACAGTATCTTGACCTAAAAACATTAAGTAATTTATCATTAAGGGAAAAGAGACTCTTTAAAAAAGATATTCGGGATATTCAATGAATCAAAAAGAAATCAATGCCTAATCTTTTTTTTCCCCAATTTCTTAAAGATAGGGATTCAATAAGTCTCTAGAAACTGATTATTAACTTAAATGTCAATTTTATGTTGTCTTTAAAGATATCTCAAAACCCATGGGAAAATAGAAACCTCTAAACTAAACTAAACCTCTAAACTAAAAAATAGTGTTCCCTTCTTTTAGTCCACAATTACCGAGAAGAACATGCAGTCTAATTTCAGCACGACTTACTCTCCCTGTAAGATAAAAAGACGTATGTGTCCCTTGCAGTGGTAGTTATAGACAATGAACTCTGCACAAAGAAATGCTACCTTCTTTTTTTTAATGTTTATTTATTTATTTTGAGAGAGAAAAAGAGAGAGAGAGAGAGAACAAGCAAACAGGGGAGGGGCAGAGAAAGAGAGAGGGAATCTCAAGCAGGCTCTGCACTGACAGTGTAGGCTTGAACACATGACCTAAACAGAAATCCAGAGTCAGGAGCTTAAACAACTGAGCCACTCAGGTGTCCCAAGAACTGCTACCTTCTAACTTGAGTAACCACAGACAGCTCTATTCCAGATACAGCGTTTGAACAGAAGCTTAATTTAAGATGCACATCAGATGCATGTGGAAATGGGTTTTGAAGCATCTGTGCTTTGGAAGCAAGAAACAAAACACAGGTAAAGGTAGATGCTAAATCTGAAACAATAAGTAGCACTAATGATGGGGATAAAGTACATCGTGAGCATCCCTGGGAAGTCATTGTGGAGAGAGTTGTTGGGTCAAAGTATACGATTTGCACTGCTAATGATGACATTGTAGAAAATAGTGAAGATTTGAAATTTTGAACAAATGGTTATTGTTCATGTCTAAAATATCAATATACCAGCACTGTGCATGATAAAGTTCAAAGGAGAGAGAAGGTCCAGTTATTTACACTGTCACAACTAGGGAAATGGTTACAGTGAGTCTTAGGAAGAACAATTTAAAGGAAATATTGCATTTGAAGAATACTCATTAAAATTAGGAGTCTAGATTTTGGAGGAAATGGTATGAAGAGAAACAAAGAGCTCTCTGAGATTTTTGGCTTCTGTAGGTGAAACCGCATTAGCAGAAAGAGAGATCTCTAAGGAGAGAAGCCCAGGTGGTTACAACATTCAGTTAAGTTCTGGCTATATTCATTTGGAGGAACCACTGTCAGAATGTTTCCCTTCTGATTCATTTGTGGCTGCTGAAAATATATGGGAAATCATCTCTCTCTTTCTTATGATACAGGGAGAGATTAAGATGAAAAGCCAGGAAGATTTAGGGCAGCAGAGAAATAGCTAAAGTATAGAAGTTAAAAAAAATAATTTTATTTAGGGAACCAGAAGAGAACAGGACTCCAGTGAAAAGCATCTGCTCAGGAAGGGCAAATGACTAAAAGGGTAGCAAGAGTGAGCAGTGTTGATGAGAAAAAGTCAGGGAGGAGCGTTTTGGAACAGAAGGTGGTGGGTGTTCAAGGCCTCAAAGAGGACAAGTTGAGAGGCAGAGAAAAGCTACTGAATTTACTGATTAGGAGGAAAGTGGCTCCAGGAGAGTAGTTTCAATGTATTTGGAAGGATGCAGGCAAACCTGGAAAAGGATAGTGTTAGCATTTGAGAAAGATGCTGACAGCACTGAGTGTTCAAAGATTTCATGCCCTTGTTAGCTTTTTTTTTCTTTGAAGTGACAAGTCTCCATTTATTGAATTATGCTTTACTGTAATAATTAATATTCACTTTATTTTGCCAAGATGGATATTTCACAAAACAGAACAAGCAAAAGATTTTCACAGAATCCCTTCTGTCCTGGCCAGAGACACCCTTTGCCACTGTTCTTCTGAAGGCCTTTTTGGCGAAGCAAATCATCCTTAATCAGCTCCGTGATACCCCTACCACATGAGTAACTGCAGGTGGCTTTCTTTTGATTAGAATACATTTAGGGAAGCTCTTCCCATCTGATACTCTGAACTGTAAATTCCAGATTGTCATTTCTGGTGGCAGGTTTTTACAGGCAACTCAGGAACAAACACATCTGCAGGAATTCAAAGAACTCTTTTTTGCTCCTTTGGATAGGTGGAAGCATCTTAAGTATGAAATAAAATTTATGATATTAGAGGTTGAAAAATGCCACCAGTGAAGTATCAGGTGGTTAGGCTAGTGTGCTGTGTTTTTGTAAATGGAGGGATAGTGTCACCTGTTAGGTGACACCCACTGAATTAGAGGCGACAGATGCTTGTCTATTTGTGATTGTCAGAACAACGCTTATCTCTAACTGCTTATTTCTAGAGATTTATATTTATTTACAGTGTTACTTCTTTCACATCTCTGTGGCTGAACCACACAACTGTTCCTAAGTGGACCCTTTCTTATCTCCTGCACTGCTCATTTCTTGCAATTTCCAGGCTATCAAACTGAATGTTCCATTTGTTTGGAAAAGCTCCTTCTGGCCTGGTCTGACATATTTCTGTTAATCCTTCAAAACTGAGACCCAGAATAGCTGTTTTCATTAAGTCTGTCTTTGGAATCTTCTTTAGAGCTAATCAATCACTTCTCTATGCAGACTTCTCTCTTTATTGTTTATTATTCAGTGCATATGTTTATTGTTCAGTGGTATGTTTTCTAGAGCTGCCCTCTCAAATAGATTGTGAGCATCTTGAGAAAAAAGTCCATGGCTTGTCAATTTTCAGTTTCTTGCCTGGTGCCTGAAACAGAATAGGAGTTCAATTATTTTGTTTTTCATTGATTTGAATTGAGTCAGATGTTTGGCTCTAAAATAATCCAAAAGGAAGTGCAAAATACTATCATCTTCTCTGTGTATGAAAATATTGAATTTCCTCCTAATTCCTAGTGTTAAAAAATTGGCCTCTATCGTGGGTCTGAAAGACATGCTTAGTATCAGTGTATCAGAACAGTACTTAATTTATTGAAATAATTTGAATGTCTCTCCCTTATTTTTATTCTTTTTAAGTTGATTGTATTGATTTCGAGAGAGAGAAAACAGGAGGGGCAGAGAGAGAGGGAGAATCTCAACCAGGTTCTACAGTGCCAACATGGAGCCCAAAGTGGGGCTCAAACAAACAAACCGTGAGATCATGACCTGAGCTGAAATCAAGAGTCAGATGCTTAACTAAGCCACCCAGGTGCCCCTGGCTTTCCCATTTTTAAAGACATAATAGAAAGAAGATAATCTGCCTCAGTGGATCAACTCTTTATGAATCTAATGATAATGCAGTCAGGAAGTTCTTTTTCATGTTTGAATAAATACCCCTTTCTCATAATTTGTGTACGGGATGGGAAGCATTTTTAAAGGAGTCAGTAACATATTGAACACCTACTTTACACAAAGATTTTTTCAACTTAACCGAACTAAAAAACTTGCATAGCTACCAATTTACTTAAAATGAAAATAAATTTAAAAAGTGGAAACTATAATTTATGGACATATTTTTGAAAACCATTAACATAAAAATAAGCATCTTTATAACAAAGCAGATATTCATGTAAATACATTGAGTTCTGGGGTGATTGGGTGACTTAGTCAGTTGAGCATCCAATTCTTGATATTGGCTCAGGTCATGATCTCGTGTTTTGTGGGAACGAGCCCCAAGTAGGGCTCTGTGGTGACAGTGTGGAGCCTGCTTGGGATTCTCTCTCTCTCTCTCTCTCTCTTTCTCTCTCTCTCGGCCCCTTCCCCACTTGTGAGCTCATGCTCTCTCTCTCTCTCAAAATAAATAAACTTTAAGAAAATGAATAAAGGAAAATGCATTGTGTTAAATCATGTGGAAGTGAAAGGAGTGTGTTTCAGGACTGGTGGGAAAGAACCAGTACCTGGAACCATTAAATGACCAGTAAGAGCTACTGAAGGAGATCGAGCAGGAGTGAGGGTGGTGGGGGAGATAGGCTCACAGCCAAGTTTCTGTGTAAAGAGGTGAATTAAAGTATGTTTTAGAATAAATCATAAACCCATGAATTCTAGAAGTTGGGAGAAACTGTATGTGCTTTTATAGATAAGAACATGCAACAAATGTCATGCTGTTTGTTTTTTTCTACCTAGATAATTATTGTTGATAGAAATTACCATATATTGAATACTTAGCTTGTGCCAAAGATACACTATCACTTTACATACATAATCATATTTAATGTTCACAAAGCGTGCCTGTAATTCCCATATTCGAGATAGGCATTTTGAGTCCTAGGTAAATAATCTGTCTAAGAACACAGAGTAAGTGATGGAGGCAAGATTCAAGCTCAGCTGGATTCCTGGAATCACAGACTTACTGAAAGGTTTATAATTGCTGTTATTCATTAATTGCTTTATTTATTCAGGAAGCTTTCACTTAATGTCTATATGTAGAAGGTGTTAGAAAAAAAGAAAAACAGCTGCTTTGTGAAGAGCTCAGGGCTATTAGTCAGTTAAATAAGACATGATACCTACAAACGCCAGTTGCTAAAGCAAGACTGAACATCAAAACCGTCAGGGACTTTGGAGGAGGGAGCTTGCGTGACGACAAGATAACACAAGGTTCTGAGACTACCAAGGGATGTGTGCAAAACTCGATATGCAAATACAATATTTAGATAGCATATTTTGTCAACATAAGCTTTGGTTTTTATATGTGTTTTAATCTTGCTCCAAACAAAATTTTCTACTTAAATAGTGCTTAACAGCTTTTCACATTATTTCAGATGTACTAACTAGCTGAATCCTCTCATCTGCCTATAAAGTTTCTAGGTAATCTCCCCCTCCCACCCTGCCATTTTGCAGAAGGAGAAATTGAAGTTTTAAGAGTTTAGGTGACATAGCTAGTAAATATCAAAGCTAGAATTTGTTCTCAGTTCTTCCAGCACTAAGTTTATTATTCTTTCAACTAAATCACTGCTTCTCCAACTTTTCCTCTGAAGTGCTTCTTAAAGCTGCGGACAGTGTAAGTGCCTGTCCCTGGAAAGTCTGGGCAGAGAGCCTGAAGCAGCCCTGAAAACACAAAGTTCCTTTGAAATCTTCTGTTTTATATAAAACATGAAAATGAATGATTCTTCTGTTTTTATATGCGCATGCAAGTGAAAAACCTTTTAAAAGTGCAACATTCAAAACTTTTTCACCTTTAGTTCAGTTCGATTTTCAAGGAAGTAGCTCTGAATTTCTCCTCTGACATTTAATGCCTTCTGATTGGCCACTGGAAAATGTTACAAGAGATTGGAAAATGTTGAATTATACTAGGATAGAGATTACTAATTTACTGTTTAGATAATGATGCCATTTGCCACAATGATAACGATTTTGCTTTGTTTCATATAGAGGTAGCTTGAAGCTTTGATTCTTTTGCATCTCACTTACTTGAAAGATTTTGAGCTGGTAGTGGGGTTTGCATTGGTGTTGGGCTTCAGAGAGAGCCTATTTTCGTAAAAAATATATAGGAGAGCAAGTTATTAGTTACTCCCACATCTAAATGACAAGTGGATCTCACTGAGTGAAGACTGAGGACATTTCCAATGACAGGCACCATGATGTTCATGACTTTCCTGTAATAAATGTCTTATTCTGACTACAGTGTTATTTCTAGGGAATGGGATGTACCAAGCCTCAAGTCAAACAATGCTATGATGAGAGGAAATGAAAGCAAATAGGAACATTCAATAGATACAAGGGGATGAAAACAGAACTACAATAAGGAATTCAGAAATAATTAATAGAAAAAAATACTGGCGTGGTAAATAGTGTACAGTACAGGAAAGGACTGGAATTCAACAGGGATCGTTATTTAAGGATACCTAACAATGGTGTCATGGATAGTGGTCCTTGGAACATCAGAAAATAAGATGGAAAAGAGAGGGAAGATGACTCATTTTGGAAGCAAGCCTGGAGACACATGTTCAGGAAGCCCATGAAACTAACAATTCTCCCAGCTTCCCTGGCCAGGTGCTTACTGGCTGGTTTCATAGTGTGATTAGGTGGTCAGTGTGTCATTGCAATATGTGATGGCTATTTTGCAGTCTTGCTTTAGAACAGGAAAAATAACTTGCAAAGTGAGGTCCTGCTGGCTTTTTTGGTTCTAGGGAAAGAAAATTATCTGAACCTGATTGCACATGGTTAGCATAAGAAATGGACCACAATCACAGCACAAGGAGAAACATAAAAATTTACTTAACACATGATAAAACCGAGGCATTGAACGATTTAATCATATAGCCAGTAAAATAGAGAATCATAATTATAGAACCAGTAGAAGAACCAGTGTTTCTGGGCTTTTTTGGACAAAGATCCAAATATAGAAAGCATGAAACTGCCATACACTTTTAATTTAATATCAGGTTGCATAGCATGTTCTATTTTGTAGGTTTTATCATTTTTAAAAAGTACTCCTTATTGTTGTTTAGTGTAATTTGTGGTCTATGAGCAGATAGAATATTGGATATATTATTGAAAGGAAGATAGGCAAAGTCTTGTGAATGATAGACTGAGGCTGGTAAGAAACCAAAATTGGTCATAGGAAATAAATACACAGATTTCTTTATTAAAACGTAAATGATATTTTACTATAATTCAATAAATTAGATATTTTCTGCAACCTTTCCAGTTATCTGTTCTGAAATCCCACTTATCTATTCTGAAATCAAGCATTTAACTATATATTTCCACTAATCTCCTTGATTTTTTGGATGCCAATGATTAGAATAAACTCTAAACCATTAACCTGGGAAAATGTATGTCTCAACATAAAACATCATTCTGCACATTTTAAATAATCAATTTGTCAGATTTCCTCCTTTCTGCAAAGCCACATTTCTCACATTATAAAATTAACTTAAAAAAAAATACATGTTTTAAAACCTGAAGGTAATATAAAAACCTCAGAAATCTAGAAAGAAGAAAGTATATATAATAGTACCATCAAATGATAGGTAAAGTTTAACACAATGACACAATTTATGTTTAATATATAACAATCACAATAATATTATGTATGTTTTTTAACTTTTCATCATAAATGTCTTTTCATCATTACCAATTCTTTTTTAAAAAATTTTAATGTTTTTTAAAATTTATTTCTGAGAGAGAGAGAGAGAGACAGCGTGAGCAGGGAAGGGTCAGAGAGAGAGGGAGACACAGAATCTGAAGCAGGCTCCAGGCTCTGAGCTGTCAGCACAGAGGCCGATGTGGGGTTCAAACCCGCAGACCTCGAGATCATGACCTGAGCTGAAGTCAGACGCTCAACTAACTGAGCCAGCCAGGTGCCCCAAATAAATCTAGAAATTTCCTTTCTCTTTTGTTTTGAAGAGAGAAATACTTAATTTTAAAACTATATTCATTTACATTTTAGGTTACACGTCTCAGGTACGTGGGATTGCATTAACCATACACCTAATTACAGTGCACCATTTACATTAAAGGTACATTTAAGGTATTTCCTGTAATTGAATGATAGAAGGATTGATTTCCTTTTATCTGTATTCTCCTCTATCTTATTCTTCATACTCATTATGAGACTACTCTGTTGTATTACAGATAGATCTATTCTTGCATGTCTTGGTGTATTCATTTTCATTTGCATGCATTGTTAAGGTTATATATTTTAATCTCTTCCTTATATTTTTCCTTCAGCTGTTTTAAGATTTAGACATGTTGCTGTGATTATACACAACCACTGCACTGTCTAGTATGCTTTAGTATAAACTCATCTACTCTCTCAGTAATTAACACCAACATCACTTCTCTCTCTTCAATACAATTGCAGTGTACATCCTATTGACAGCTTTTTTCTGGATCTGTATAAGATAGTGGGGGTGTTGTGTGTGTGCCCAAGAGAGGACATGGTCATATGGTCCTTACATTTAATTCACAAATTACTGTCAAATTTCTCCAGAATGGCTGGAGTCTATGCTCTCATTGGTCAAGCATGATAATTTGTATATCACCTAGTCTTTTTCATGCAGCTAGCTTTATACATTTTAATGGTCTATTCAGTCAATTGATATTCCATTGTTGTTTTAATGTTTATTTATTATCCTGATCACTAACAAATTTGAGTATCTTTTATTGGCTTTTTAGTAGTCCTTAAATTGTCTGTTAAAACCCTCTACCCAGTTTTATTAGATTCTCTAATTTTGCTGATTTGTAGTCATTCCAGATATTTACTCCTTTATTAATTCACTTAAATATACTCAGTGATTATTTCCTTTCTGCCAGACATTTTTCTAGGTTCCAGAGATATAGTAGTGGCAAAAAAAAAAAAAATCAATAAAATAATATTCTCTTAAAAGTTTCTATCTTAATTAGAAAGATAGACACTTCTTCCTAATCGTATCTTAAGAAGTTAATAAAGATACATAATTAACAAAAGATACATAATTTAAAAAGCCATAATGTTGCAAAAAAAATCATTATGTTGAAGAGTAATACGTATTAACAAGAAAAAAGAAAGGCAGAAGAGAAAGATGAAATTTCACCTAAAAGGAGTGGCAGTGGCACAGAAATTTTACATTAAAGGCCCAGATAAATGGTCCTGTGGAGAAAGATAGTTTTTTAATGAGAATGGGAAAAAAATATTCTGATATGATGTGGTTTGGGTCCTGTTAATATGTCTCTCCAGTATTTCAGCCCATTGCATGGTACATGTTATGTTGTGCTGCACAAAAATTTTAATTTGGATGTTACAATTAATCAAATTTTTGGCCTTTGGTTTGTGGTTGAGGGGCTTGGTTTAGAAAATGCTTTCCCATTCCAAGTCACAGATGTTCTCCATTTGTGTTGCTTACAAATGTAAAATGAATTCCAAATGGGCTTTCTGTCAAACTACCACTTCCTCTTCCTTGAATCACTACTTCAGAATAGAATGAAATGAGGGGTTCTTACAACAGAGAGCCTCTTTAGTTCCCATAACATTATACTTTTTTAAAAAATGGAGTTGTAGAGGGGCGCCTGGGTGGCTCAGTCGGTTAAGCGTCCGACTTCAGCTCAGGTCATGATCTCACAGTTCATGGGTTCAAGGCCTGTGTTGGGCTCTGTGCTGACAGCTCAGAGCCTGGAGCCTGCTTCAGATTCTGTGTCCCCCTCTCTCTCCGACCCTCCCCTACTCACGCTCCCTCTCTCTCTCTTAGAAATAAATAAAACATTTAAAAAAATGGAGTTGTAGAAAACCACTTTGTTCTCAATGTGTTTTATATGGTAGAAATTCTTAAATGATTGCAACATGTAGACATTTTGGTATTATTAGAAAATAATGAAGGGAGAGATAAATCAACTCATGTATCCTAGACTACTTCATGTGCCAAATCAGAGCTATGTGCTGCCAGTTACTCTATTTAGTTTAATCCTTCAAGCACCTTCTTGATACAGATATCATTATTAAAATTTTCCAGTTAACACTGACAGAAATTTTGAATGGCCAGTGTCACATAATCACTTTTGATACAGACTGATTCAAACTCAGATTTCTGACTCTAAAGCCTATCTTCTCTTCACTATCATAATCTTAAAATTAATACCTAATATTTATTAAGTGATAATTTCACTAAACATATGTGTATATTTTTCCACTTAATCTAGAAGCAAAATATAAAATTGAGGAATTTGAGTTACAAAGAGGTTAAGTAAGATTCTTAAAGTCAAATGTCTATATTCAGTTGAGGGTTTCAAATTTAGGCAATCTCTTTCTAAGACCAACAGTCATCATCTTTATAATCTCTCTCTCTGTCTCTCTCTCTCATTTCCTCCTATCCACTTTATTCCTTTCAAAATAAGTTTTCTTAAAAAAATAAGTTTTCTTGTTTTATTTAGTAACTTCTTATACCATTTAAATTTTCCCAAATTGTGTGTGTAAAAAGTTTACCAAAGTTTAGATAACCAACCCAAATCCACTTTGTAAAAACTCCTTTTTCCATTAGGTAGCCTCTCCAAAAATTATATCTTAATTGACAAATTTCAGTTATATTATAAATATTTTTTCTACAGTGTGATTTTAGTGTTTAAGACTCGGACTTTTGCTATTAAACCCCTCTATCTTAGTCAGATGTAGACGCCTCCACCTGTAGACCCTTGCTGGAGCTCTGCCTCCCAGAAGTGAGATGATGATCTTGCTCTGCCTTTCTGAGATCTCCATTGTGTCTACTAGGAAAGCAAAGAACAAGAGGAGAAAAGGACAGATATTTCCTAAACTAACTGGACATCATTACAGTCCTCTCCCTATTTAGCTGTGTATTATATTGTTCACTTGATATTCAATATCAACCATTTTCTAAGGCCAATTCTCAAGCCTCCACTTCCTTTGTCTCTTAGGAAAAGGAGAATTGTGGAGGAAAGAGGGAAGGAATGCATATCCTTCTCTCCCTGCTTTTGAACCTGGCTGCCTCTGGCTTTAAAAACAATCCTCTTACCCATTAATAAAAAGATGAGTACAATCTACACAAATTTCAACAGAGGATAGCAAATGCCAATTGTTGCTCTGTGTAAGACTTTGCTTTAAGTAAGGAAAGTGTATCTCTTGGTAACCCCCAAGTTGATCCCACTTTTTAACACTGAACTTCACCAAGGCTGACTTGTATTTATCCTTCTCATCTTCCCATATTTCCTGAAGAGAATAATTGTAGATGGTAAAGAGATTCACCCTTAAGATGGGAAGGGCTAGGACAAGAAGGCAAATGGTGACCAACTGCCTACAGATCTACATATTTAAGAGTTACCAAGCAGGAAGAGACAGTTGAATATTGTTTCCTACCTTGCAAAATGTGTATTCTTGACAGCTGGAAAAGCTAAGTTTAACTGTAGAGCTCTTATTCTTTCTCAGCATGCCTCACTGCAACTTGGTTATCTGGAAAGCTATCTCCATCCCTGGGCCTTGATCCTCCAGAGCTCACTCTCCCCATTCTCTCTCCACGCCTTGCAATCACATGTAGTTAGTCCACCCTGCATAGTTAAGCTTGGTTCATGCTCTCCTCCTCGGCCTCCCTTCAGGCATGCATACTGCTGTGGAGTCAAACCTAGGGAGATCAGACAGGAAAAGAGAAACGTAAAGGCCCAGGAAACAGGCTTAGGGCCATTTGGTCAAGGAATTCTGGAGTCCTGTGAAACGGGAGAAAGATCTAGAAAGGAGGAGCGGGTTGGTTGAAATCCAAGTAAGTCTATTTCCAATGGTGTTTGTTCCACTGGGAAGCAGGGAGAAGGGCCAGTCAGCCAGCAGAGCTGGTTATTTAATCTGAACTTACCAAGCCTTTTCCTTTTCCAAAGAAGGGAGCACAAGATAGCTGGCTCCAATTGTGGCTACTTCTCAAAACTTAGTGTGACACTTGGCCTCCTTTGTGCTCAGATGTAAGCTTAAATTCTATTTTCAGGAAATTCAAGACAGTCTTAAATGCCGAATCATATTTTTTTCTTTTTTGAAATGTCAAAAACTGGAAGTGATGGCCCATTTTGTCCTTCATGTTTTTTTTCCTCTGTAACCTTCTGTATTAAATAACTATTTGGTAAAATTATACTAAATCAAATACAGGTTGAGCGCTGAGATGCTTGATGATTGGTTCTGAAATTTTAGTTGTTCATGGTCTCTCTCATTCAGAAAAGAGTGATTCAGTTTATTTGAAGGGAGCCCCCATTCACATAGTTATTTTGAAACTAGTGGCCCACCGACCACAAATAGAAGTAAAACGTAGATACACATACAACTTAGGTCACATTTAAATAGTTATCTCTCTGATTCTAATTCAGTAATACTAGCTTCAAGAATTGGAACATAACAAGAAATAAATATTTGACCTTTGTCCCATGATTCTGGCTCTCTCAATATTTAAAACCCTTGGAATCCCCAGAGTGATGAGTGCCCCTTGTATGTTAATAAGGTGACTGGTGACTATCGTCCCCTAGATAACTTCAGGATGGGGGCTAGTCACAGAAAGACCAAGGCTGATTAGAAGGTTGGAACTTTTAGCCCCACATCTGACCTGTGGGGAGGAGAAGGGTGTCTGAAGACAGAGGTAATCAGCAATGGCCAATAATTTTATCAATCGTGCTTACCTAATAAAATTTCCACAAAACTCCTGAACAATGGGGCTTTGGAGAGCTTCAAGTTGGTGAACACACAAAGGTGATGTGGGGGTGATGTGCCTGGAGAGGGGATGGAAGCTCTACACCAAAGTCCCCACACTTTGCCCTGCACATCTCTTCCATTTGTCTATTCCTGAGTTAACATCTTTACAATAATCCTGTAATAGTTAATTAAGCACTTTCCCTGAGGTCTGCTAGTCATTCTAGCAAACCTGAGAAGGGGGCTGTGGGAATTCCATGAACTTATAGCTGGTAGATCAGAAGTATGGGTGACAACGTGGGACTGATGACAGACATCTGAAATAGGCATCTTAAGTCTTACAGGACTAGTCTCTTATCTTGTGTATCTGATGTCAACTCCAGGTAGATAGTGTCAGAACTGTAGGACACCAAGCTGGTTTTGGAAAGCTGGTAAAACCATTTCATTCTTTTTTTTTAAAGTTTATTTATATATTTTGAGAGTGAGAGAGAGAAAACTTGAGCAGGGGAGAGGCAGAGAGAGAAGAAAAATCCCAACAGGGTTCACACTCAGTGTGGACCTCAACATGGGGGTCCAACCCATAACCATGAGATCATGATCTGAGCTGAGATCAAGAGACAGATGCTTAACCAACTAGGCAATCCAGGCACTACTTCATTTTTACTGTTTCAATTATGAAAATTTTAAAAAAATGATACATGCATATACTTGACGTTGATGAAAAAATTATCCTTATATATTTTGCATATCTGTTCCATAGCTGGATTGTGAGTCTTGCCATTTGACTTGAAACTTTAAACTTAAAGTTTTAATTAAATTTTGAAAATTAGAATACCACAATGTCTGCCAAAGCACATTGTTATTTTTACAAAAGTGCTGGCATAAGTTTTTGTCTCCTACACTTCCTATTACTAGTAAATTAGGTAGTTATTTTATTCTGCATTTCTGACTTCACTATGGCAGCCAGTACATAATTCATTCTATGGTTTCTTTTTGTGTGCTGGTCTGTCTTGTCAGAATTGTAACTAATACAGCACCACCAGAAGAAGAAAAAAATTCTGAAATTTTTTAGTGTTCCAAGATCTGAAAAATATTGAATTTGTGATCTGGTGGTTTCCATAAGAAGGTAATGGAATTTCAAGGTTTGCATTTCTCTTCTGCCTCATTCATTAGCTTTTTGCAGACAACCAGCTAAGAGTTTTCATGCTGAGAAATCGAATGCTGAGAAAGATTGATTTTTATTTTGCTCTTCCACATAAAAACATCTTTGATTTACTGAATTTTGAAAACAGAAATGTCAAATCTGACACTTTTCACACAGAAAATTTTCTTCATTAAAGTGGCACTTTAATTCTTACCCAAATGCAACAAACAACAACAAAAAAGGTAAATGTGTTGCTTAAGGAATAATGTGTCATCTTTTAGAATAGTGAGCATGTGAAATGTTTTCCCTGTAAAGTACTTCTGTTGATTTATCAAATACACAGAAGGATCCTAAATCCATTAAAAAGAACTGGAATGTCAGTGCTAAGTAATAGTAAGGAAAGTATGAATAATAAAAATAAATGCTGTTTAAAGGCAAACTGTCCCCTTGTGGTTTGCTTGTCACTAGTACCCTTAAGTGATACTTGCCATATCACAATGCAGTTGTGTGAACAGGCAAAGAAAAGCTTCATAAGCTTATGTATTTTTCCTTATCTACCTCACCATCCACAATGGACTCATTTTAATAACAACAAGTCTGAAAACAATATTCCTTTTACTTCCTGGCATAACTGGCTTTTAAATATTTTATTTTATTTTATTTAAATTTCTAAGTTTACTTATTTGGGAGAGAGAAGCGGGGGGCAGAGAGAAAGAGAGAATATCTCAAGCAGGTTTTTGGGCTATTCTGTGCTGAAAGCACAGAGCCTCATGGGACTCAACCTCACCAACCATGAAATTGTGACCTCAGCCAAAATCACGAGTCGGATGCTTTAACGGACTGAGCCACCCAGGTGCCCTATACGTGGCTTCTGTAGAAGGAAACCAAAATTAGGTTATTCCTTGAGGCAAGCAAATCTTGTTTATTGGTGTTATCTGATATCCACATATTCAATCACATTATTTCATACAAATAACTAACCAAATATCAAGTATTGTCAAAACAGAAAAAAGGAAATGACAATCCCATTTCAAATGATTATATGACTTCAACTATAGTTCTGATTTTTTTATATCTCCTTATTAATGATGAACCTCTGTTCCAACAGGTGCTATCCTTTTTTTAATGTTTTAAAAAAATTTTTTTTTTGTTTTGTTTGTTTTGGGGAGACAGAGACACACACAGAGCACAAGCAGGGGAGGGACAGAGAGACAAGGAGACACAGGCACTGACGCATTCTCCAGACTCTGAGCTGTCAGCAAAGAGCTTGACACAGGGCTCGAACTCATGAGCCGCAAGATCATGCCTGAGCCACCCAGGCCATACCCGTTCTGTGGTGATTTCAGTGTTGGTGCGTGAAAATTTTATTTGAGGTAGTAGTTGAAACAGGACTTTGTGTTTAAAATATAGAATAAATTCTATATTCTTGCTCATTATTAATTATTATTTTAATGAAAATAAAACCATGTACTGAAAACATTTATTTTTGCCAAATGAAATATGATGTAACTCTAAAGATGCAGGATGTTCTGGAGGACTGGTTGACAAAGTGTTCGTTGTCTGTGCATTATCTCTTCCCACTTTCATCTGCTAGGACTCTGATTTTTCTCCCTCACTCTCAGGCTATGCTGATTCTGCTCCTATATCATGGCCATGTGACCCAGGCTTGTCCAATCTCTTCTTCATTTGCTGGAAACTATAGTGATTGGTAGAAGAAAGACTATATGACCCAATCAATCAAATTGGGTTTGATTGTATGTTTGATTAAAACATACAGATGAGAGCATAGGTTGGGAGCATCGAGGGGCCAAGAAGGGGAAAGCCTTCTTGTAAATGAAACAAATGGGGATGAAAGTAGAATTAAAAGATCAAGTGTGGGTAATTGGATTCTGACATTGCTTGAGTTTCGAGATCCAACAATGCCTGAAATTAATGACATCCTCTGGACTTTCCTACTTAAGCCAATATATTCTCTCCCTTTTTTAAAACCTTTTTTTTCCTATAGTTTATGACAAAAAGACTTATAACTAACACCATTTACTTACATAATAGCCAAGGATAAATTTGAGATATCTAATTCATTAACTTCTAAGTGATTTTCCCTGTTGGACACATTTGTTAATGCTGGGCAACTGGGCAACCAGAGAGCATCACTACAGAGATCATTGCTTTCAATGAGTTTGAGTGTATTTAAAAAAGTTAAACCAAATAGTTAAAGCACAATATAGGTTTAAATATATCTGTAATTCTTTGCACATAATAAAGGTATGTGATCTTGAGATCTGAATATTAGCCATAATTAGAACATTAGTTTACCTCTGAGAAGTTCACTTTTCTTTTACATTCTGACACCTTCAAACTATACAGGCTCGTGAAAATGATAGGAATGACTACATTTAGAAAACAATTGAAGGTCATTTCCTCATTTTTTATATGCCAACATTTCATGCAAATTTATGTCCCCTAAGGTGGTGGCAACCTACATAAGACTGTGTACCTGTGTGACTCTCTTGATGTTTCTTTAACTGTACCTTCTGGAATGTGACTTAGTTTGCTTCAACTCCATGGAAGCTCTTCTCCAAATCTACTTAATCCAAGATGAATTTCAGCATCCTACATGGATTTTTTTTAAGTGGAAATCATACAATTTCATTTAAAAAAATTTTTTTAAATGTTTTATTTGTGAGAGAGAGAGAGAGAGAGAGAGAGTGTGTGTGTGTGTGTGTGCGCGTGCAGGGGAGGGACAGAGAAAGAGGGGGACACAGAATCTGAAGACAGGCTCCAGGCTCTGAGCTGTCAGCACAGAGCCCAACGCAGGGCTTGAACCCATGAACTGTGAGATCATGACCTGAGATGAAGTTGGACGCTCAACTGACTGAGCCACCCAGGCGCCCCGAAAGCGTTAAAAATTTCTTGTTTGACACAGCAAACATCTAGTCATATATATCCCTTGGCCATTTAAGTGGAGTTGACTAGTCCAAGCAACAAAGGCAAGAATTCTATAAAAGCCCAGTAATGGGACATAGTTGTCTAGTGTTTACCCTGACTCAAAACTTGATCGTTCATTGTAATCTGCAAATATGTCTTTTTTTTCCTGTTTTTCTTTCTTTCCTTCATATAATTTTCTTTTCTTTTCTCTCTCTCTCTCTCTCCTTTTTTTTTTTTTTTTGGCTATCATTCCTTCCTGATCTCTAATTCTGTAACATGAAGACTGTTGATATGTGCTCAGGAGAAATTTTTCTTGTTAATCAAAGGAACCTAGGAGTTAGTATCCAACTCTATAAATTTGCTACTGTTTCTATTTAGCCTTCTGGGAACTTTGCAATAACACTCTTTGTTTGAGCTCTGGTCTCATGGTATCCACACAGTTCGGGCCAATAATATACTGTTGGCTCCTAGTGTGGAATTAGATGCCCTTGATCCTCTTTTTCGACAATAACAGTTAAAGCTGGGGTTGTGTAGTGAAAATGATTCCATAGTTATCGTTTGTGTCCAAGCAGACTCTAAACTGTTTCAAGGTAAAGCAAGGTAAAAAAGTCCCCCTCTTCTAGGGTTATATTTACTTGGCTGGCAATAAGAATGAGGCTTTTTCTCAATTTTTTTTTCTTTTTTTTTCTGAGAGCTCAGAGTTTAAACTATTACACAGCTGCCAAGGAATGAGTGTTTACTAGATCTCTACATGTGAATGTGAAAATAAAAGTCTATCATTTAAGGAACATGCATGTTAGGGTATTGTAAGATGTTAGGAGGTATGGAACTAAATAATACTGTTGTTTATGTTTGGTAAAGTAGATCACTCCAGACATTAGTGCGCACGCAGTAAATAAAACTCATTTTTTTCTTATCAAAACCATGGCCCAAGGCTCAATGCACTCTCTACAGTGACAATCCTTAAGCATTATATGAAGACAAATCCTTCTCATTTCTGTTTTAGTTAAATCCTGGCACTCTTAGAATCTGAGCTTCAAATAACATATTTCATTTCTACTAGTGGTCCTACTGAAATAGTCTTCTTAAAAAAATTATTTATAAACATACACATTTTGATTTACATTTTTAACCTTCCTTTGGGTTCTCAGGAGCTGAATGATTTATTGATTAATTGTTTAAATCTCTCTATACTAAGTAGATAATTTCCCCATAAATATTCACTTGTTCAAATAATCCTATTTCCTGTTAAAGTGCTTCTGATATTTTATAGAAGCACAGGATACTTTTTTTCCTCCAATTTTCTCCTTGTGTAATTTACAAGGCAACATTTATTGAAAAATTGGGCCATGCAAACTTCCTTCATTTAATTGATCAGGTCAGATATAAATGAAAAATATACTTGCCTAAGTCTTTCATCATTAAGATTCATACGTTATCCTCACAAGCATTTGCAAAGAACTACTCATAAGCAATAACTCATATTCATTTTTGACTAGACCTCCTGACTAAAGTACATTTATTATCTAACATTCATTTTTGGAATTAGTTATTTTCATGCAGTATTTCTCAGTTCAATAAAGCTTTGCTTCTCTCAATTTAAAGTACAAACCACAGGGATTCCTGGGTAGCTCAGTTGGTTAAGTGTCGTACTCTTAATTTTGGCTTAGGTCATGATCTCATTGTTTGTGAGTTTGAGCCCCACATTGGGCTCTATGTTGACAGTGTGGAACCTCCTTGGGATTCTCTCTCTCTCTGCCTTGGGATCTCTCTCTCTCTGCCCCTCCTTCAAGCATTCTCTCTCTCTCTTAAAATAAACTTTTTTTTTTTTTTTTTGGTACAAATAGCAGTATAGCTAGAGATTCGTAATCCCAAGTAATTTTTTAAAAACATTTTAACAGGTTCGGTAAGTATATAAAACTAATGATGTGAATACTGAAATGTTGGAATTATTAAGTTTTGAAGTTATTAATTTGAAATCATTAACTTTTATTAATTTCCCTTATCCTTAAGTATTTGGGAGACCTTAGTATAATTTTAATATCGAGGTGATAAAAAATACTTGACAATGAAATTATTCAACTTGATCTGCCTGCGTTTGAATTCTGCATTTGAATCCTTATCAGGGTGTTCTCCAATCGAGGGCTCTGTGGTGCTATTCATTCCTCAGTTGCCAAACAGATGAAAAATGTGGTGGCCACACTCACAGCAGCCGGGAAGGAAGTAATGCTGGTTGGAATTGGTGATAAAATCAGGGGTATACCTCACAGGACTCACTCTGACCAGTTTCTGGTGTCCTTCAAAGAAGTGGGAAGAAAACCTCCCACTTTTGGAGATGCGTCTGCCTTCCTTCTTTCTTGCATGATCCTCCATTATTTATATGTCCTGTCAGTGAATCCTATCATTAAATCAATGATAAAATGAGGAAAGCCCTTCTCATATCAAAAGTTTATTTTTATGAATAAAAAAAAGAGTAAAAAATGCTTAGACTATTATTAATCATGATGTAAGTATTGAATAAGGTTTCGCTAATAGTTCCAGCAGTTATAATAAGTGCCATTGTACTTGTGCCCTCAGTCCTGTGTCAGCAAAGAGGATGACCGTGGTGGCACATAAGATGACTACGGCCACAGAGAAGTTTCTTAGATGACAATGCAGCCCAACTGGGCTTTGAAGGGGTGAAGCTCCTTACAGAAAAACAAATTGTACATTTTTAAACATTTCCTTAGAACACATTTTTAAAATTTTAGATTCAAAAGATATTACAGTAAATTAGAAAAATCAAATCAAGTTGTGGGTTTTTTTTTTTAATAGCTAAAGGGATATTATCATGTATTGGTAGAAATGGAATTAGTACAGTTTGGGAGAAACTACTCATTGAATTAAAATCCTTAAATATTTTTTCTACGTTTATATTTGAGTTATTCTGCTTTTGAGACTCTGTCGTAAAATCAGAAAAATCAAAGTAGACTGGATAAACGCAGGATGAAACTTCTTAAGGAATAACAGCATCAAAGTAAATGGTGGGGATGCCTTAGATAGGAGCAAAGATACTTTCTCCATTATATTGTGAAATAAAGCAGAATATCTGGGTATAGACACAGATAGGATGGTTGTTTTGGTAATAGGAAGGTCTCTGCAAACTTAACCTAATTTTAACATAAAGGCTTGAGGAGAGATTATCAGGAGAGAACAGGGATACTGTCGTCAGAAGGGAAGAGAACTGTGCCATCTTTATCAGAGAATGTATTAGATATGTTTAGAAGGGTATTTTGATAGTGTATGAGCCTCCATTTAATATTTGTGGCCATGTATTTAATGGGCATCAATCAAACCACCTGTGCCACTTTCTTTAGCAAAACTGAGCTATCTGAGTGCAGGAATAAAATGGGTGAATATTTAGGTTTACTGGAGTTCCAGTTGTGGCCAGCCAAATGCAGTAAGAGAAACTGGGTCAGGAGAGTCTAGGAAGGTTGAAAGTCAATGAGTATAACATACAAATGTTCATGGAAGCTTAATAAGGGAAAATGCATGGACATGAGGGCAGTGACAGAGGTGAAAAGGAAGTCACACCACTGGATGGGAAGTCACTATGCTGAATGAGGAAACAGTGTGGGAGTCAAAGAGCTGGAAAAACAGGAAGTGATGGGCGGAGACAGCATCAGAAAGATCAAGATTTCTGATTGTATGCCATTATTAGTGAGAGTGAGGTGTGCAGACTGCAAGTCCCTACCTAATTTTTGGCAGGCATTATTCTAATCACTAGCTTCATCAGTGAATAAAAAAGCTTACACCATAGAGAAGGGAAATGTAGTTACCATAATAAATTCAGTACTAAGATATGTTAGTAGTTTTTATGTTATGTTAGAAAGCTATACATACTGAGAAAAATAATCAGAGAAACTTCCACTTACAACCAAGATGGTGTAATGCGGACCAGATTCATCCTCCAAACTTAAACAACCAATATAAACAGACAGAAAAGAAAACAAGAGTTTATAGGATACTGTGCCTCAAAGAAAGAAAGAAAGAAATCCCAAGATAAGAGAAACAAAGAGGTGAGTCTTTTGAATGTCCCAATTTACTGTCTTAAGAGAGTTTCTAGGTCATAGTGAAGAAGGAACATGAATGGGACCCAGCAGCCTCCCTGAGTTGAGGACGCAGAAATAAGAGTTTGAGGAGAACATAAAAAGTCAGCTGGAGTGTACAGGACACATAAAGAGCTGCACAGATACAACTCCTGAGATCAGCAAAAGATGCCCTGAAGTTTTCAGCTCAGCAGGGATCAGCACAGTCATGTGAGGAAACAAGAAAATGAAGAAAGAAAGTCCAAGAAGATTAGAGTTAGCAATGTCTGGTGCTCTCAGAGGACTGGAAATAGTGCCTATACCCAGAAGACAGATTGGAAAACCTCAAACTTCAGGCAGCATTTGAGAACACAGAGAAAGGTTTCGCTCAGCAGTGGAGAACAATTAACTCCAAAATGAATACTACTCAGTTTCCACCTAACAGATTTTGAAAGTGATACCCCAAAGGATAAAATGATTTCCAAGTAACATAACTGTGACTCAGAAAAAAAAAATCTCAAGAATACTTAAAGAAATGAAAAATATTTAATATGTTGATGTCTTAAGATTTTTCAAATGTACAATTATTTATTTACAATTCTTTCCTTTTGTCTTATCGTTGGTCTTTCAGTTCTTTGTCTTGTTTTACTATATTCAGCAGTCCCTTTAGGTTAGGGGTTGACGAACTATGATACACAGGTCAAACATGGCCCACCATCTGTTTTTGTAACCAGAATTTTACTACAATATAGAAATGTTCATCCATTTATGTGTTGTCTCTGTTTTGTATTATAAAGGCTAAATTGAATAGTTGTGACAAAGACCTTAGGATCCATAAAGACTAAATGTTTACTATTTGGCCTTTAATAGAAAAATTTACCAACGTCTGTCTTAGTAGATTGTGGAATATAATTTGTACCATTGGGTAACTATATCTAGATATCAGAGGTAAAGCTTTTTAAAGTGTTTTCCTGTAGGACTTTCCCTCAGTTTTATGTACATACACTGAATCTTTAGACATACCCTTCTATCTCTTGTTTCCTAGGAGACAATATCAAAGAATGCGTGTCGAATTTTTTTCAAATGCACTTTAAGGATCTGTTGAGAATATCATATGATATTTCCCCTTGTATTTGTTAATGTAATGTCACAGGATAGATCCCTTAGGATACATATTTTGAGATAAAATTTTGTATGCAGAGTATTCATAAGAAAATGTTCTTGGAAGCCATACCTGAAGAGAAATTTAAAAATATAAGGATTGGACAGTGGGAGAATTTGAGCTGCAAAACTGTGAAAACAAAGTTTTTAGACATCTCTTGGGAAACTGTGGCAGTCTGATGACCTTACAGAGTTTTCCTTTAATTAGAAGTAAAAGTAGCATAGGATTCAGGATGCTTCCAAAAGGGATTGGATAAGGTGGCTTTCTTCAGCCAAATGTATTTCCATAGAGGAAGGCAGCTAAGATCTGTCAGCCACCAACACTTCATTCAGCAGCTGGTTAAGTGCTTCAGTTTAGTGGGTGAACATATTCAGGTGACTGCTCACAATATATACTCCGTAACAACAAATCATTACATGGGTTGGTTTATAGCTATTTAGCCAATTTTGCATAACTGTGCTAAAACACCAAATGATCAGGATATAGTATCCCTTAAACACACTGCTGGAATTAATTTCCTAATATTTTGGGTAGAATTGTTGCCTGTATATTTATGAAAGTAAATAGTGTGTCATTTCCCTCTTTTGTTGCTCAAATTTTCATATTAAACATATATTCTCTCATAAAAAGAGTTATATGATGTGCTTTCTATTTTTGTTCTCCATAAGGGTTTATATGGGATTGATTTCTTTCTTTCTTTAAAGGCTCAGAGGAGTACATTTGTGAAGCTACCTGTGTCTGAAGAATATTTTTCAGTTACATAAAAATAAACTAGTTTAGTTTAAAATAACAAATTTAGGGGCGCCTGGGTGGCTTAGTCGGTAAAGCGTCCGACTTTCGCTTAGGTCATGATCTCACGGTTCGTGGGTTCGAGCCCCGCGTCGGGCTCTGTGCTGACTGCCAGCTCAGAGCCTGGGGCCTGTTTCAGTCTGTGACTCCCTCTCTCTCTGACCCTCCCCTGTTCACGCTGTCTCTCTCTCTCTCTCCTAGAAATAAATAAAAAAAATAACAAATTTAATTAATTTACATGTGTGTGAGTATAGGCATATTCATTTCTGAAAACCAAAAACACCATTGGCCACTGGTCAAATGCTGATCAGTCGATCCAAGAGTTTAACTCAGGTTAGTCTCACGTTGGGTCCAGGTGGTTCTCAAATTCATATTATTATTTCCTCAGTTCCAGAATGCATGTAATTGGAGTAGCCATATAAGCAACTGGCAGAACCCTCAAATTGTTTCCATGACCTGTGGTTTAATGGTTTACTATGATAGGAAAGGTCAACTGAAAATTAATACAGCTTCCTTTACCCACAAAAAAATAGTAAATGAAGAGCAATGTCACATTCCCGGAGGACTGAAGCAAAATTAGTGCCACCATGAAGAAACTGAAGGATATAGGGGAGATGATTCTCAGCATATCCATATTTAATATACCCAGTCAGCCTGTGCAGTAAACAGATGGATGTTCGAGAATGACACTGGATGACTGTAAACTTAATCATGTAGCATCTTCCCAGGTAGTTACCTTTCTGGATGTGGCTTTGTTGCCTCAGCAAATTAATGCATCCCCTGGTCCCTGGCATGCTGCTATAGAGTTAGCAAATTCCTTTTATCTCTCTAGATCACCAGGAACCATTTGTTTTCAGCCAGCAAGGCCGGTGATACACTTTCCTCAAACTAACTTAGGGGTATATCAACTCTCCAGCTCTTTGTCATCATTTAGTCTACAGGAACCCTGATGGATTTTCCTATCGATAAGATGCAGTGATGGTCTAGTATATGGATGACATCTTTTTTTCTTTTTAATTGAACCTAGTCAGCAAGAAGTAGCAACTACTATAGAGATGTCAGAAATGGGAAATAAAACTTAGAAATTCAGAGCTCCTCCACATCAGTGAAATTTCTATGGAACCAGTGGTGCAGAACATGTTTAAATATACTTTCTAAGGTGCTGATACTTTATTGTGTCTGCCCTCTCCTACCACCACAAAAGTGATACAACACTTTTTGGATTTGAAAGCAACATATTCCTCATGTTTGTGTCCTTCTTGGGTCCTTTTATTCAGTAACCCCAAAAACTGATTACTCTGAGTTAATACCAACAGAGATTCTGCAACAGGTCAAGGCTGATGAGCAAGATACTCTGTCTTGTGAAACATAGGATCCAGCAGATTCAATGGAGCTTAAAATGTCAATGGTAGATGCAAGTATTGCAAATCCCTACAAATGAACTGCAGTACAAACCTTTAGGATTTTGAATCCAAGCTCTGTCTTCCTCTGTAGATAACTACTCTCCTTTTGATAGACAGTGGCCTGCTACTTAGTCTTAGAAGAGACTAACTGCTGAACCACGGGCCACCAAATTACTCTGATATGTGAGATTTCCATCATGACCTTGCTTTGGTCAGATACACCCAGGTAGAAAGTTGAGCATGCCCCATAGTACTCCATTATCAAATGGAACACAAAATTGGGCTTGAACAGGTCCTAAAGGCATATGTAAAGTGGCCCAAATGCACATGGTCCTACTCTTGCTAACTTCTTTCTCCCAGCCAGCATCTGTGGCCTCTTGGGGAGTTCTCTATGATCAGTTGACTGAGGAAGTGAAAACTCAGGCTTGGTTTATAGGTGGTTCCACACAATATGCACACACCACCTGAGAGTGGATAGCTGCCATACTATACCTTTGTGGAACATTAATGAAGAGTGGTGATGAGAAGTCCTCCAAATGGGTAGAACTTCAATCAGTGCACCTAGTTGCTTATTTTTCTTGGAAGGATAAATGATCAAAGGTAGAATCTATACTTATGCATTGCTAAAGTCTATGGTTTTAGCCGGATGGTCAGGCAGTTGGGATGAACATGATCGGAGATTGTTACAAGAAAGTCTGGGGAGATGTGTGGATAGATCGCTCTGGAAGGTCAGATAATGTAAAAATATTTGGGTCTCATGAGAATTCTCATTGGAGGGTGACCTTGGCAAATGAAAATTTTATGAATCATTCTATAGATACCAGTTAGATAGTCAGTCTCTTTCCCCAGCCATTTCTGTTATTGTGTAGTGGACTAATGAACAAGGTGACCATGGTGGCAAGGACAGACCTTAATGTCACTGGCTCAGCAACATGAACTTCCATTCACCAAGGCTGACATGGCAATAGCCTCTATGAGCGTTCGGTCTGCCAGGGGCTGAGACCAACAATGATTCTTCTATATGACACAATTCTCTGCAGTGATCAATAAGCTACCTGGTGTCATGTTGATTATATCCATACTTTATTTCCATCAGTAAAAGGGTACTGATTCAGTTTTTATTAAAATAGGTATTTACTCTGGATATGGATTTACCTTCCCTGCATACAATGCTTTTGCCAAAGCTACCATCCATGGACTTACAAAATACCTTATTAATCAGCATGCCCTTCCACACAACATTAGTTCTGATCAAGGAATTCATTCTTACAGCAATGAAAGTGTGGCAATGGGCTTCATGGAATACACTGCTCCATGGAATACCATGTTATCCACCAATCTGATGCAGCTGGCTTAATAGAATAAAGGAATAGTCCTTTGAAAAGGACTATAGCACTAGCTAGTTAGCCATAATTTTGCAGAACTGGGGTAATGTTCTCCAGGATGCAATATGTACTCTTAATCAGCATCCTATATATGGTGCTATTTCCTCCATAGCCAAGAAGCACAGGTCTAGGAAATAAAGATTAGAAGTTGTTCTACTCATCAGTACCCCTAGTCAACCACTAACAAAAGGTTTCCTTCCCATCCTCACAACCTTAGACTCTGTTGGTCTAGAGGTCTTAGTGCCCCAGGGATGAATACTTTCACTGGGAGACATAATAGTGATGCTGTTGAGCTGGAAGTTGAAACAGCTACATTGCTGATTTGAACTCCTCGTGCCTATGAATTAACATATAAAGTGCAGTGTTACTATACCAGTGGTAGTCATTGATCCTGATAATCAAGGGGGATACTGAATTTCTCCTATACACTAAAGATGAGAAACAATATGTCTAGAATATAGGAGCTGTGTTAGGCCACATCTTGGCAGTACAATAATCTGTGATTAAAATCCACAGAAAGCTCCCAAAACTCTAGGAAGGACAATAAATGGGCCTGCCCCTTCACGAATGAACATCTGGGTCACATATTAAGCAAAGAATCATGATAGCTGAAATGCCTACTGAGGACAAAAGGTATTATTATAAATGTCAGCTAAGACTGTGTGAATACATGAAGCCTTAGTAAGTATGATTATTTCTTCTTTGTTTTGTTGTGATTATGTTCGTGCATATTTTAAACAAATCATTTTGCTTTATCTCCTCTCCTATATTTTTATACAACATAAGATACATTGATAATAGTTAACTTCAGAGCATAGTATTTACACTGCAGAATACCAACTGTGAAGAGAGAGCATAACCTGAAGAAATTGCTTCTTCTTCTCAAGAAAAGATTAGTATACCTTTGGTTGCAAGCAGGAGAGTCATATAAGGCAAAAAATATGACTTGCTTATTGTCCTTTTATTGGAATTTAAGAGTGGTGTAAAGAGATATGTGTGCATGCCAACTTAACAAGGGGTAGCCTACAATGTATCATCTTGATCAGACTATAATTCACGTATTGAATCAAGCAAATCATGGTATTGTGGTGAAAATATTTTGTGATTAAAGTTCACAGTCAGTTGACTTTAAGTAAGAGAGATTTCCTAGATATTCTGGATGTACCTGTTTCAATCAGTTGACTGGCCTAACAAAGCAGAGCTAAGATGTCCCTGTAGCCTTTATTTGTCTGCAGAATTCCAAAATAACTTCCCGATTGCCTTGCTATGGACTTTGGACTTGCCTAGCCAGCTCCCACCATTATGTGAGCAAATTTCTTGCCACCCATTTCTGAATATGTGTCTCCTCCTGGGTCTTCTTCTCTGGCTGAACTTTGATGGATGCAGTATATAATCTTGTAAATTCAATGAGACATGTATTTCCAGGAAGGCGAGAATTATGCATTGAGTATTCAATTTTGTTCAAGTGACTTTGAAAAATAGAATCTTGAGGAGTTTTGGAAATAAACTCAAATAGACTGAAGGACTTTAAGAAAAAACAGAAAGAAAAACTTGGATGCTCAAATATAAACAACTCTTTGTAAAGGAGTACAAAGAATGATGACCACAATAGGAAGTGGGATCAAGAAAGAGCTTGAGTTTTAAATGAAAACATCATACTTTTATGACAATGAATAGGAGCTTGAAAAACCTCATGCTGGGGCTTGGGAATTCCTGGGTAATGGTCCTGAAATAGGGAAAGATAATGGCATACATTGCACAAATTGTCATATTGGCTTCAGATGGAAGTACAGCTCATCTACATTATAAGGATATAATGAATAGTGTATGAATCCAAACCGGTTACTGGGTAGATATGCTAATGGGATTTGTGGTTATCTTTCTCTGAAGTCTCTAGATTCTCTTAATTTTCTCACTGTAATAAGATGTAAATTCATTTATTAACAGTGAGGATGAGAGAGAATGTATGGAAGGTTTGATGAGAGAAGAAAGTATGAAATAGAAAACTAGGAAATTAGAAGATTATATGGAATGGATAAATATGACATTGTCATATTATTAATTATGGCATAATACAGTGTAATTATACTAATTGCTCATGTGAGGTCTTTTGCCATTCATTTAAGTGTAAAATAATTGGCAGAGTTGTGGCATGTTTTCAAAATACAGTGGTGTAAACAGGTTGTAGTCAAGAAGTAAAAATTAACTAGAGCATGCTTTCGCCCAGTATGCACTGTGACAGGAGAGGGAGAGATTAATAGAGGGACAGATAAGTGTACAGAGAGATGAGGAGAGAGAAGAGACAACATGGGAAGCAAAGTCATGATTAAGATAGTGGATGGCAGAAATGTGGTTGAGAAATGCATTTCTGTTAGGAATAAAATTGTCAATGAAATGACAGTCTGGGAGTATTGCATTCATTAATGATTATGAAAATAACAGTGGTGGAGAGAGTGAGTCACTATCAACCCATGAGAGAATGAGTGGTAATAACCGGGACATCTGTTGATACCCTCGATAATAAGTTGCCGTTGGTAAAGGCTGATGGCCCACATATCAATGCAGTTGGGTTTTTGAAGGAGAAGATAAAGACATGTTCCGGATCCTTAAAGATCAAGACCAAGGAAGATATCAACAGCTCTCAGGCCTTTGAGAGAATTACAGCATGATGAGAAAGCTTTTAAAAATTACCTTATGATTTTGAAGTTTTAGGAAGTCATTTCCTGATATTCACATGTGTACTGCGAATGAACTACTTGCATTTCTCCAATATTAATGGTCTTTATGTGAACTTACATTAGATACAAGGATACCTGTTTGATTTTTCAGTTTCTGTTCTTGTGTGAAGTTTACATACTTTACATTTTTCCATATTGTTTGATATAGCCTCAAGATCTTTATTTTTTTGCATAAAACCCTGGAATGAGACCCTGGAAATCTCATTCCATAATAAAATGAATCTTTACAGTGAAAAATGGGAAACTTATTTAGGTTCCTAGTACCTCTAGTTTAACTATTGTTTTTACTAAACTATAATTTTCATATTATAGCTTTGTTTTCTGATTTTATAATTCTTTCCATATTTATTCCAAATTATTGTGTAATATGTTTTAAATTGCCGTGAAAATTGCCACCATATTTATATTTTAAGTAGCTGAAATTCATGTCAAAATTATACTGTCAATCATTATTACTGCTTAAGTTTTTCAGAGCAGATCATGTTACTAGTGCTGTAAAAAAACTAATTTTTCTGAAACTAAGTTAAAGAAGATGGAGAAAATAAAATAGGAAATTTTCTCTGTTTTAAAAAAATTAAAGTTTATTTATTTTTTGAGAGAGAGAGAGAGAGCAACTGTGAATGGGCAGGGAAGAGGCAGACAGAAGAGGACAGAGAAAGAATCCCAAGCAGGCTCAGGGCTGTCACTGCGGAGCCTGACATGGGGCTTGAACTCACAAACTGCGAGATCATGACCTGAGCTGAAACCAAGAGTTGGACACTTAACTGACTGTGCCACCCAAGCACCCTTTCTCTAGTTTAAAAGTTAGGAAAACCTCATTATTTTTTCATAACTACTCATCCATTTAATATTTATTGAATACATATTATCACACTTATTTCAGTTACCTTTACTCATGGAATGCATTTAGCCTGTGACCACCACTCTCCCTTTTCATATTCCTTAATGGATTATTTATTATTTCTTCCCTTGTTCAGTTTTACCCCCTTTATTGCAAAAGGTTTTGTTTTTATTCAAGGTGTACCTTCAGCACTTCTATTAACGCCCAACAATTAGCAGATCCTCTGTAAATATCGTTAAGGGAATTCGTGAAGCAGAAGATAATACAAAAGAGAAGTTTTCTCACTCTGTAACTTGCTTTTAGTGCCGAGGTTTTAAAGTTATATACTATTATATTTTACATATATTTTCAGAAAACTATATCCAAAGACTGATCCAAAGTATTTGGTACAATATGGACGTAGCTCCTTATGCTATGTGAAATATAGATTTCTGGGGGAAATCTTGATATTTAGGTTATGTTTATTTTTCTTGGACATGATGAGAATTCAAAATCTTTTCATTTATTCCTTAATTACATAATAAATTACAAAATACCTGGTTAATTCTGGATTAGATGCATGACAAAATTCTGCACCCATACTAATATTTTAAAGCTTCAACTTATCCATTATTTCTTTCTACTAATAAGAGTAAAAATTCAGTGGGGGTTTAAATCCAAAACCAGATAAACATAAACGCAAGGAAATAGTTGGATAAGTGTGAAAATATGTATCCTTGACTATAGTAAGCGTTAAATATATATATGATAATATACTTATATATGTATATATAGTATACATAAGTATATTAGCAGATATATATATTATATATATATGCAGAAATTTCTAAATGAAACTACTTTGAAAGGCATTGCTCATTGAATGTTTAGTTTGACAAGTTATTAAATTACTAATCTTGGCATCCCTAGGGCATCATTTTAAATGTTTTTTCAAAATATATTATGCTGGTTTAAAACTTTGCCTCTAAATACTACTTGTACTTATGAAGCTAAAATACGTTAAAACAACTAAGGTTGTCAGCATACCAAGAACAATTACAACAATGAGTGTAAATTGTGTCAGTAAAAGTCACTACGTTTGTTCAGATTTAGAATATCTCCAAGGAGGATTAACTAAGCTGAAACATTTAAATTTAGGGAACACTGAGAACAACACTTGTTTAGGAATTTAGAGCAAGTAGCTATGCGTTTAGAATTTCAGGACTGTTTTTCAGGTTATTTTGAGAAGAGAAAAAGGAAAAGAAAAACACAACATAGTGATTTTTTTTCTCTGAATTGTTCTGCCAATCTCTTTAAATCCTAGTATATCTGAGACAATATAACTCTCACGCAAAGACTTGTTTGGATAACTTCCTTGTGGTGTGACAGGTCCAAATTAAATAACAGAAGGAAACCCTTGACAATAGATGTCAAGAGAGCCATTGTTTCTCCATAATAAGTGTCATAATTCCAGAGAAGACATTCTAATGGAGGCAAAGCACCTTTACATATTAGTGAGTTACAGTTCTTTAGCAAGACTGGCACCGGATTAAGTGACCTTGTCTACCTTTACCAAATCATTCAAGTGAATTGTCTTTTCATCCCCAAATGTATTTTCCTATTCCCTTGCTATCCTTTCACATGAAACTCACAATTCTTAAAGGAGAGAGAACAGTGTAGCAGGAGTAGTAGTGACTTGAAGTTTGAGCTCAGACACCTACTTAAGAGCATTATTTAGGCTTCCTTGGATTGGCATCTGAATCTGACACTTACAGGTAAAATCTAAACTTGTGAAATAATTTCATTTATCGAAGCTTCAGTTTCCTCATGTAAAAAATAAAGATAACAAAAATTTTTGAAAGGTTTGTTCTGAGAATTAAATAAGACACAACTTAAAAAATAACTTGTATTGCCTTGCACATCAAAACTGACAAATATATATGGGCTACCTACTGTTCGTTACTTAAGGTATAAAGGAAGGTGGAAAGCCTGTTCTAGACGAACCAGCTGGCCACATATCCGATCAGGATAGCCATAACTGATATAGTTATTTGTAATCCTAATTGGATATCAAAATTACTGAAAGGTAATTCAAAATAATTCAGATGCCTAGGTGTTACCTCAAGTACCCAAAAAAGTTTTTTGAGAAAATAGTAGCGATGAAGTAAATAACAGTAAAAAAACTTACTTTGGGTTTAATGTAGAGTTTATAACAATTTTTTTTAATTATCTCCTATGTGCAAAGCACTTAATTTGAACTATTTCAATTTATTTCCTCCTAAACCTTAAGGGGAATGTACTGCACGTATTCTTGTGTTTCACATAAGGAAACAGCATCTCACAGAGGTTAAATATCCTCTCTCTCCAGATCCACACAGCATTTCCCTAGTTGAGGCAAGCTGAGATCCAGAGCCCGTGAGCATGAGTTTCCTACACTCTCAACTACATCATGGGCAGTAATGTGAAGAATTTGTTAAGAATATATGCCCAAAGGAACAAAATGGCCTAACTGGACATTAGGTTAATGTTTTTCCTTAGTGGAAATTGTTAGCTGTACCATTCTTCATCTAGTCACTCCCAAAGATATACATGAACCAGCTATAAAACTGCTGCAGGCTTGACACACCAGAGCATGAAATGGTTCTTTCTCTCCCTTCCATCTTATTTTGAATCATTTTACTCATACTGGACCCCAGGCCTCCATCTCCTATTTGCATATCTGATGTTTTGCCTCTTTGCTTATATTAACCCCTTCAGACTGTCCATGAAGTTGGACAACTTGACTGAATTACTGATGTGTTGTGGCCTCACATTTCTATCTTAAATCCTCTCAGTGCCCCTATTCTATAGGACACAGAGATGCTGTATCACTAATTTGGTAATGATTTACAAAAGTTAGAAACTCAAATTTCTAAATCCAATGGATTATATTGTCTCATTTTATTTGATTTTTTTGTGGTACTTCTTGATCTCAACTACTTTAATCACTACCTTACACAGATTTCTTACTTACCTGTCCCTGCCTCAAGAGTTAGTATCTGTGGTTTTCAGGTATCTGCCACCTATTGCCCACTGGGCCTCAGAGGTCACTCTGTGTCTAGTTTCAGTACTCTTTATACTGTGTGACCACCGGCCACTCAGGAAGATGCTTAATTTACAAACTTTCACATCCTACTTATCTCTCACATTCTAAAATGATTTTGGTTATTTGAATGTTTGCTTATTTTTAAGAGAGAGAGGGGAGAGAGAGAGAGAGAGACAGAGAGAGTCAGTCAGTCCAATAGGGGCAGAGAGAGAGACAGGGAGACATAAAATCTGAAACAGGCTCCAGGCTCCAAGTTGTGAGCACAGAGCCTGACGTGGGGCTCAAACCCATGAACTTTGAGATCATGACCTGAGCCGAAGTCGGACACTTAACTGACTGAGCCACCCAGATGCCCCTAAAATGACTATGTACCTAAAGTTTAGTTTGTCACACCTTCAAAAACCACTTTTTAGAACCCATTATTTTCAACTTCACTGACAGTGAACAGTTGTTAAGATAAAAGAGTCACTTAGTATATATGTTTTGGAAAAACAAATAAGAAAATGAATAAATAATATATTACTGAGAGAAAACCATTATTTTGAATTTGGATAAAATAAAAGTGTCATTGTTGTCAAAAGGAAATGTCAAGTAAGGACAATAAAGTTACTCGTTAAGCTCTCAATATTGGAAGTATCATATAGGAGCAGAAGGGTGGAACAAACCCATTACTTGTATTATTGCAGACAGACTTAGTTTTGAGGGACATGATCCTGAGTTTATCTGTAGACAGATGGTGTCAAGTGCAGTTGCAGAAAAGGAAAACAGACTCCATATGGACAAGCAAAAGAATGTATTGTTCTTAAAGGACTTGGGAGAAACTCCTGAACTACACTATTTTAAGCTGCATATAAAAATATAAAAGTTGATTTACTCTTACTTCATCATTTTTGCCTTCAATTAATCGAGAACGGCATCGAGATTGACTGAAATCAGTCACTAAACACTCCTGCCAAAATATTTTACCTTCTCTGCCTATTCATCTGCTCAGCTTCTTGTGTGGCTACAGGTTATTTACAGGCTTGCTTCCAGCTTTCCCTTAACACTCACCGAGTCAGATAGTTCTCAGTGCCTCATTCCCCCTAGTAATACAATTGACCATTAATGGTAATTTTTCCTTATTCAAGGTATAACTGAGTTCAATTTAAACAAATATAAACAAACAAATATCAGTAGAGAACTTTTCCTTGTTTCTTTTCCTCTTCTTTCTTTTCTAACAACACATAAATCTTTTGAGAGAGTTTATTAAAATACTTGATTCTTGCTTAGACATCCCTATCACAAATCCATTAATATTTTATATTCATTCTTCTAACACATAGTTTTGAATTCTTGATCATATAGAGAATTTTAGGAGTCTTTGAATACTACCTTTCTTCTTTCATCAAATGATAAAATCAGTATTTTAGTCTCTTTTAAGCCCTCAGGGCAATTTTTCATTTGAGAGACTTGAGATATACATATCTCTGAACAACTGGGGTAAAAGAAGATCTGATATATTTCTTTACGTTATTAGAAAACCTTGTAAAAATTTTCCATGCTAACTTGAGTTATTAAACTTCTTGTCTGAGTATAAGAAAATACACAAATAACTTTGGAAGGCTATTTCACACTTTCATTTTTAGGCACAATTTAGCCATTTAATCTTATTTGTAAACTATTTGCTTTGAGAAAGTCACTGTATTTATTGTTGACTCACCATATGAACAATAAATGATGTAATTCCTTCCCACATGGAGCCAATTGTCTAATGGGGAAAGACGGGCATTGATTAAAGAATCATATAAATAACTATGAAATTTGAATGAAGATAAATGCAATAAAGAAGAAGGTGTATAGTTTCACAAGGGCTGCATTATTAATGCAGCGTACATTTATTGTGTGAATTTGGTGTGTTAGGCATAGCTATACCTGCAGGGCTGTAGCACTGAATTCAAAATTACTGTCTCTTCCAGTGAGGACAATGGTTGAGTTGGATAGATCAGAAAAGATCCTCGTAGAGAAGGCATAATTAAGCCAAGATCTGAAGCAAGTGTTAGATAGAACCAAATGAAGGGAGGGAGTTTGGAGAGAAAGTGTTATAAATAAAGAAAATGCTATGTGGAAAGGCTCAGTGGTAAGAAGTTAACAAAGTGCCTGAGGGGTGAAAAAGTGGTCAGAGCTGAAGGTGCAGAGACAGATAAAGGGTAGATCATGCAGAAGCTTAAACAGCACATTAAGCATCTCATCCTCAAAGCAGCAGGAGGCCATGCCACTTAAATGTTAAATTGTTTTTTTTTTCTTTTTAACTGATTCCTCCCTTACAATGAAGCTCATCAAGGAGGAGGAGAGAATGTAAGTGGCAGCAGGGAACCCCTGCAACACAGTGTGGTATTGGCCAGGTGAGAGAGGACTGTGGTTTGGACCAGCCTGTTGGGATTGGAGTTGAGAGAACTAAGATTTGTAATACATTTAGAAGATAATGACAGGATTTGGAATATAATGGATGTAGAGATGAGAGAGATGGTGTCAAGACTGATTCTTGGGCTTTCGACTTGCATTCCTGGACCAATGAGATTGAGATTCACTAAGAGATGTTTTATAGAAAGGAACTTAACTTGACGGGTGAGAACAAAAAAGTTAAAACTTTATCTTTGAACAAGTTTGAGAGGTCTTTCACCTTAATGTGAGTTGTTATATAGGTGGTTATCCAGGCTTGTACTCTGGAGCAGCTGTGTGGGTTAATCATACGGTGAGCTATCCCCCTACAAGGGGCATTTGAGGTGACGGGAGTAAATTAATGAGAGTGATTATCTAATAAGAGCAAAAGATAGCTGATGAAGCCTAATTGCAATGAACTCCCATATGTAATGTCTGGAGAGCAGGCAACACTACGGGAAAGCAGACAGAGAAGGTGCAGCCTAAGATGTAGGAGCAAAACAAAAGTAGTGTGAGCAATGTAAAACACAAACATATGAGCCATCACAGCCAAGGGAAGAGTGTTTGAAGAGCATGGGAGTGGTTAACAATGCTAAACACTATTGAATAATAATTTTTTTAAAAGGTTGAAACATGCTAATGGATTTGACAGTGTAAAAGTCTATGGTTGAGCTATGTCTTAAACAATGAAGAGAGATTTTCAAGAGAGGAAAAGAGGAGTGTGTTGCAGACAGAAGAAATACTATGTTATAAAATCTGGGCATAAAAAACTTCCTGAAGTACTGATGAGTTCCACATTTTTAAGTGAGTGGAGCTCAAAATTATGGTATTGGTTGTAGAAAATGAAGGACATGAGACAAATAAGTGGCAGATAAAAATAAAAGACTGAACGACATGGAAGTGTTTATGTGTAAACATATGTATCATATGATATGCCTATATACATGTGTATACACACATTCACATATATTCATTATAGACTATCTTCTATGAAAAACAAATGAAGACATTCTATAGTGATGGATCATGTTGAAAGAAACTATTAAAATAACATTAAGAGTTTGAGAATACCAAGACAGTAAAAAATAATGGCATGAAGATATAAAGGAATAGAGATATTTGGACAACAGAAGCAGAAATGCATTCTAGAATGGCACACTTACTTGCCAAATGGCAACTAAAATGTTTGTTCAAGTGTTCTGGTGATCAGCACAAAAATGGATACACCTCTATTTACGTGATTGAAGAGCATTTATAAACTATGAACAAGCTTACACTTTTATTTTTGTTGTGTCTTTACAATTGGCCCTAGGGAGGTGGTGGTATTACCCTGTTATCACATTTGATTTTTTCATCTCTTTCACTCCTCATTTCCCATCCATCCAATAGGATCTGCTATATCTACCTCTAAAATTACGCATCATAAAACTGTCAACTTCTCTCCATAATCTCAACTATTTTATTGCACAGTACAAACTCTATACCATGTGTGGTAGACAAAATTCTAACATAGCTTCTCAAGATTCACACCAGTTGGTATATAAACTCCAGATGATGATATGGATGATAATATAATTGAACTAAAGTATAAGATATTGTGTAACTTATAGCAATCCTTCTCTTGAGTGTGAACATAACACATATATATGATGTATTAGCATTACCATGATTAGATTACATTATATAACAAAACTAAAATAATTATAATTAAAGATATAATTAAAGACCCTGATCAGCTGAATTTAATTTAATCAAAAGGAAGATTTCCCTGGGTGGTTCTGCCCTAATCCGATGACATCTAGAAAAGAATACCTAGAGGTAAGAAACAAGCAGCAGTAAAGAAGCTCTCCTGTTGGCTTTGAAGAAGCAAACGTCTGTGATGTGAAGAGGGCCATGTGACACGGACAGATGGGCAGCTCCAGGAGCTGGGGTTCAGTCCCACAATCATAAAGCAGTGATTTCTACCAACAACTAGTGAGCTTAGAAGGGTCCCTAGGTCCCAGATGAGACTGCAGCCCTGGCCAATATCTTCACTGCATTTTTATAGTCCTGACGAGAGTATACAGTTAAGTTGTACCTAGCGTCCCAATCCATGGATACTGTGAGGTAGTAAATGTATATTATTTTAGCCTTCTAAACTTGTCCCACTTTGTTACTCAGATTTTAATATCTGGAAGTGGAGGCAACTGTAAAAAACATATCTAAAATGTTGGAGCAGTTTGGGAACTGGGAAGTGGGTAGAGACAGGAAGAATTTTGAGGATCATGACACAGAAAGCCTAGATGACTTTAGGTAAGGCCTGTACCATCTACATCGGACTGCTAGTCATAATCTGGATTATTAGGTTGTGGCCAGGGAAGGCTCAGAAGGAAATGAGGAATGCCTACTGTTAGAAACCAAGAAGGGGGACACTTGTTATTTAGTGGCAAAAAACTTAAGGGAACTGTGCCTTGCAGTTATGTAGAAAGCAGCATTTCTATGTGATAAAGCAGGATATATAGCTAAGGAGATTATCAATTAAAATATTAAAGGTGCTTATAGTAAAATTGGAAAGGAAAGATAAATTGAAAGAAGAACTGTTAAAAAGAAAGGAACCAGACTGGATAATTACAGAAACCGCCTGCCTTTCTAGATGACAAAGATCTTAAACCTCAGAAATGCCTGCAAAACATTGCAAAGAAAAAACAAAATGTGTGAATACAAACTTTTATTTAAATTTCAGATTGAGCAAAAGATCAGAGTACAGTCACAGAAATGATCTTTTCAAGAGTTTAAGGATGTGTTTCACATACCTTTTTCCCTAAACCAGAAGGCCTCTAGAAGCTTGAGGATATTGTCCTTCAGACATATCAGCAGAAGCCTAAGACAGAGACAGGATTATCTCAGAAAGACTGTTAATGTGGCTTGAGTCTAATGCAGTGGAACTCAGTGAAATCTACACAAGATCCACAAAGATTTTGAGAAATGTATTTCAGCAGAAACACTGACAGTTTAGACTAAAACAGATGGAGAGAGTACAAAATGAAAGAAAAGCTTTTTGACCCACAAGAATTCTACTGTTAGAATTAAAACTATTAAAACTGTTAAAACGATTCACCTACAAACATGTTCTACTTTTCATGAAAAAGTAAGAAAGACTCAAGAGGTCAGAACCAAGAGCCCAGTCAAGAGCACAGAGGATTACACCCAGGCACTGAAACCTCATCCAGGTAAATCCAACACTATCCACTGGATGTAAGAACTCTTATGGACCAGTGACTCTATAGTACTCTTTATTTACTACCCCTCTGAGGTGGAGTATCTACCGCTGCTCTCCTAGGCCTTTCTCACACTTTTGTTGCTGGGAATGATGTGGATGTATAAATGGACTCTTCAGTTTCATAGGTCCACAGGTAGAGAGTTGCCTCAGGATCTGTGCATATAGATTACATCTGAGAGGCTCATCCGCATCGCATTTAGATGATGAGATTTTAGACTTCGAGTTGATAAGATTTAGAGAAGATTTTGGACATTAAGTGGATACTCTAAGGTATGCAACTTAGGGTAACTGGGGAGGCAGTGAACATACTATGCACATGGGAGAGAATGGAATTACTGGGTACCAAGGTGGACTGTAGTAGGCAGAATTTTCAGATGGCCCCCAAGGCTTGAGCTCCCTGGTGTACATACCTTGTACAACCCCTTCCTCTTGAGTATGTGTGGAACAAATAATATAAGAAATCATTCTCATGATGAGGCTATGTCAGGTAGAAAAGCTGAGGGGATTTTGTACACGCAATAAAGATCCTTGCCAGTGAATTTTTAGTTAATCAAAAGGTGATTATTTTGGTTAGGCTTGACCTAATCAGTTGGATCCTTAAAAGAGGGTCGAGAACTCACAGAGTCTCTTGCTATTTTTGAAAAAAACAAGACCAAGACTGCTTTAAGTTCTACAGCTTCAAGGAAATCAATTCTGCTAACAATAGATGAATTAGATGAAGGCCTCAAGCCTTAACCCCAGCTCTCACCTTTATTTCTTCTTTGTGACACCGTGCAGAAGATCCAGCTAAGGATGCCGGGACTTCAGACTCATGGAAACTGACAAATAATAGCTTAATCTTTTAAGTCTGCGATAATGTGTAATATGGCAATAAATATTAATAAATGGTGGATTACTATAAAATGTTTATCTATTTTTGTTTAATCTTATCCTTATAATGCAACATATTTATATCATGAAAATAAAAAGATTATGATACTTCCTGCTTTAAAAGTCTTTAATGGCTTGTGGTACTTGGGTGGCTCAGTCGGTTAAATATCCAAGTCTTGATTTCAGTTCAGGTCATGATCTCATGGTTGATGAGATCGAGCCCCATGTCAGGCTCTGTGCTGACAGTGGGAGACTGCTTAGGATTCTCTCTCTCCCTCTCTTTCTCTCTCTCTCTCTGTGCCTTCTTCCACTCTCTCAAAATAAATGAATGATCATTTAAAAAAATCTTCAATGGCTTTGCATTGAACTGCAAATAAATCCTATTCATGAGAAAAAAAAAACTACAAAAATCACTGCATTTGAGCTTCTGATGCTTTATCCAAATTGATATAAGCACAGTTATTCACTTCCTTCAAAGCTTCAAACACAAGTGACTTCCATTTAATTATCTGATGACAGTTCACATTTTTCCAAAGGACTTTAACTCAAGTTATTCATCCTGTCACGAATGATTTCATAATTCTATGAGGTGTTTTTTTTAACCTTCTACTCCACTTTTCTTTGCTAATTGTTGCCTTTCATCCAGACTTCCATATCTCCTTATGTAACTTGATATGCTCTAACAAGAAAAAAATAAGAAAGATCTATTCCACCCTGTTTAACTCCTTTGAACACATGGAACAACATTTTGCTATTACTTGCTCCATTTACTTATTTATTTTTTACTTTTATTTTTACTTTTGAGAGAGAAAGACAGAGCAGGACAGGGGAGGGGCCAACAGAGAGGGAGACACAGGATCTGAAGCAGGCTCCTGGCTCTGAGCTGTCAGCAGAGAGACTGACACGGGGCTTAAACTCACAGACCGTGAGATCATGCATGACCTGAGCCAAAGTCAGACACTTAACAGACTGAGCCACTCAGGTGCCCCTTCATTTACTTGTTTATTATCTGTCTATCCACTACATTGCAACCATATATCCTGTCCTAGAAGTAAAACTAGAGAGAAATGTTGCTTGTGGACTTTAACAGAACAGAGTGTGTTGCAATGGAGATATCCTCAAAAATACCCTTAGAGTAAAGTCAAATGTTTCTTCTAACGTCATTTAACATAAGCTTAAGGTACCATGGCTGAACTCAGTTCCATGGCAGTGACTGTTCTTTGCACGGGAGATGAAAATTAATACCACAGTATAAAAGTGTCAAACTTATTTATATAATCCAAGAGTGATTCCTAGTGAATCTCATTGAACTGACAAAGTATATAGGCTTTGTAAAACCTTTCATACTATTTTTCTCATTTAATATTTGGTAAGCATTGACTACCAGAGTAAAAATAAGCTTCTTTTGATATTGTCAGTTAAAAGTAGAATACCTTGATTTGTATATTAGTGATATTGTTGACATTTTAAGATTAAAATTCAAAAGAACTCATGCTTCACTCAATCTTTTTAAGAAAGTGGATCAAAAGATATTTATAATCAAAGTCAAATTTGTCATCAAAAAGTGAAGGTTAGTTTACATACAGTTTTATTCATATGTGCAATTTAACCCAAACAGACAAATGGAAGGAAAAGGAAAAAAAGAAACAGAGAAAGACAGAGAGAGAGAGAGAGAGAGAGAGAGAGAGAGGCAGGCCAAGAAGCCAAGAGACTCTTAACTATAGGGAACAAACTGAGGGTTGTTGGAGGGGAAGTGGGTAGAGGGATGGGCTAAATAGGTGATGGATATGAAAGAGTGCACTTGTGATGAGCATTGGGTGTTATTTGTAAGTAATGAATCACTAAATCATGTTAACTAAGAGAATTTATATAAATACTTGAAACATTGAAAAAATCAAGAATAATTGGGATTCTCTCTCTCCCTCTCTCTCTGCCCCTCGCCTGCTCAAGTACACTCATGTGCACGTGTGCTCTTTGTTTCTTTCTCAAAATAAATAAATATACTTTCAAAAAGTCTTTTTTAATAAAAAAACACAAAACTTGTATTTAATTGCCAGTGAATTGCAGATGTCTCATTGAATAGATTTAAAAAATGTCAGATAAGCTCAGTATAGAAACTGAATTGGAAAACAAGAATGGAGAGAAGGGACAAGCTCTGCAGAAAAGAGCACGCTGTCTTGAGCAGTTAATACTATCCCCCCCGCCACCTTCAGGCCCCCATTTTTAAGAGAATCTTTCAGGAGGAAGGCAAATAGTACATTTACATGAAAAAGTCATCCTTGCATATTTATAGCAAGAAGTTTGCTCATATTCCTTTTCCTTAAGTTTTTAAATTGTTATTTATTTTTTAGAAAGAAAGAGAGACAGACAGACAGACCACGAATGGGTCAGGGATGGACAGAGAGGGAGACACAGAATCATAAGCTTATGACTAATTCAAAACTTGGTGGAACTGAGTTCAGTTGTTTTCAACAGTTTTACCTCCAGTTTAGTTCTACTTTTTCTCACTTTTCTTTAGAAGAGGAATCCAGGGCAGAAGGCGAGGAGCAATGGACATCCCAGTGACTGCCTTCCGAGAAATGAGGAAAGCTTGAGTCTGTTTTTATGGATAATCTCCACTGAGTTGGGAGACAGGTGTGTGGAGTGTTTGGGGGAACTCTGTTTGGGAAGGTGAGCTCCTCAGAGTTAAACAGGAGCAGCTACCACTGCAGTGATAAAGGCAGTGTCAGTAGACACATTATGTTAAAGGAGCTGGTTCTCTTCTCGACTCCCAGCTGGCTGTTCCAAACTAACATTCTCTATCTCTTTAAAGAGCTGTGGGGCACTTTGGAAAATGGAAGAGAACAAAGGGAAGATGAGCAGTCTGTCACACTGTGCACTGTCATAGAAAGAGTATGTCTGCTTTAAGAGGCAGATGGGCAGCAGGCCAGACCTGGAGAGCTCAGTGGTCCTGGTCTATCTGAACACTTGACTGGCCAGACTTTGTGAGAACCAAAGCCAGCCTAGAGATCTCACGGCAGCACTGAGCAAGCTGAACATACTTGGACTGTTTCTGTTTCTCCTGTGACTGCAGTGCATGTTTACAACAGTTCATTTTACTGCATGGTATCTTCAATTAACTTCTTTATATTGAAGACAGAAATGACCAAGTCATTCCTCTCTTTGGTACCAGTTTTCACACAAGACCTTCTTGGCAGCATGAGAATCTTTACTTTTTGTTGGGTGATGTTTTAGTGACTGCCGTCAGTTAGACTACGCAACCATCCTTGACTGAAATTACAGGCAGAACTCTACACCTACTGACTCTCTCGGCCATCCTAAGCCAAATTTCTTGAAAAGGAAGAATATCCTTTTCTGAATGTCTGCTTTGGCTTCTGATAATGTCACTTCGAAGAGGTCCTCTTATACTTGAAATTCATGAATAAACAGATGATATAAAAATACTTAATAAATAATTCAGGGCTGTCTTCTGTATTCATGTCTCTCTAGTGAGAGTGTTGGCATTTAAGCAACTTAATCAAATCTTAACATCCCTATTAAATTACCACTTGATCGGAATTTGCTACCAATACTAAGAAAAACAGTGTATCACTCAGGTCACTGAAGTATTGTTCTCATCTGCCGTTACCATTGACAGGTTGTATAACTACTGGAATTACTCTTTAATTGCCAAAGCTCCACCCACTGTTTTTATTGTTCTGTTTCAAGTCAAAATTTACCAAAATCTATAACAACAATACCAAATTAGCTTTTCTTTTCCTCTTTTCCTTTCTACCATTCTTCTTTTCATCTTGTTCTTTTTGAATGAAACATTGTGATAAAAATGAAACATTGTGATAAAAACATCCAGTGCAATCCAACTAAATTAGCAAAGTGCAGAATTACAAAGACGGCAAATGACAGACAGTGAAATGTTGCTCCTTAGGGTTTGCTAAACCAGAAGGCCAAGGGATTAAAAAATGTTAAGGAAAAACTCATTTCTTTATCCAACAAACTTCTGTATAATCCAGATAAATATTTTATTTTATTTTTTTTAAATTTTTATTTATTTCTAGGAGAGAGAGAGAGAGACAGCATGAGCAGGGGAGGGTCAGAGAGAGAGGGAGATACAGACTCTGAAACAGGCTCCAGGCTCTGAGCTGGCAGTCAGCACAGAGCCCGACGCGGGGCTCGAACCCACGAACTGCGAGATCATGACCTAAGCGAAAGTCGGACGCTTAACCGACTAAGCCACCCAGGCGCCCCAGATAAATATTTTATATTGAGAAATACTGAAGTATTAAAAAAACATTTTCATTGGTTAGGAAGCTGGGGTTAAGAGCCATAGATTTCTATTCTAAAATAAAAAGCTAAAAAATGTTACTGTATTATAGTAGTATGCAAGATGATATTTTGAAAGATCAGGCTATTGACAGTTGTAGAAGCATCAGACACAGAGATTATCGATATAACTTCAAACTTGACATTTGATAAACTGTTAGCCACTGACTGCTATGCTGGGGAAGCACCGTCAGATGCCATGCATTAAACATAAACAAGCTAATTTTCATGGTGCCATAGTGAAATATGTCAGGCATAAAGGTGGAAAAGTCAATGTGCACTGAAGTAGTTTAAGTCTTGCCCAAGCAAGACATTATGGGCTACTGATGAGATCTTATCAGGTCATAGATAATGTGAGCTGAACTTCACAGGAAATCAGTTTGTTAGAAGTGGGTTAAACCATTTTCAGCGATGTGATGTGCAACATTGTGGCAGTGACTTATAACCCAGTAGTAGACAGTATAAATTATATTCTTTGGTCAGGGATAAAAATGAGTCTTCTTCAGATGATCTGTATTCCTTGTCTCAAATAATGAAAATGACAATGATTCTCTGTTGTGTTAGAATATTTCATTTCTTTGAAAGAGAATATTTTGAACATGTATCAAATGACATGTGAAAGTACAATACATTGGTATCTGAACACATGTCCTATATGACAAGAAGGAACAGCAATTCTATGAGTTTCATCCACACAGAGAAACATTTTGCATAATGATCTGCATATTTGAAGACCTCAACTGATAACAGAGTTATCAACTACTGACATAACAAAATACTTTACACTGTGCATTTAGCGAATGTTGTTTTTGTAGCTATTGGATAGGATTTTTTGGAAAATCAAATTTAATTATATAAATTTATGATTTCCCACAAGTTCCTTGACTATCCTTAAAGCTCTATAGTCAAAAATAGTGTCTTTAAAGAGAAGAGTATTACTGACCCTTGGATGCATTTTTAGAGTCTTGCAAATAAGTTATCATTGTAATCTGAGGAGGAAAAAAACCCTAAATAATTGCCTTATTGAAGTTAAAAATAAACAGGTAAGGGGATGATAAATTCTAATCTTATCATTATAGGCATTTTTAAGTTCCATCTTAAATTACAGAAAATCATCTTCTCTAATATCAAGTACATACATAAAATGATAGAGTTTCCTGATAATTATTTACTGCCACAAGGCTTTCTGTGTATATGAACTTGAATTCAATTGTTCACAAATCACTAGTCAAACAAATAACCTTGTCTCTAAATCAAAGCCACCTACAAATTTAAGAAATGTGGATGATATAATGACTGTCATATTTTGAAACAGTATTTTCACAAACAAGGATCAAAACTACTAATATTTCAAATGAGAGTGAACTGGCAAGAGTGGAAGTTCACTCTTAGCAGCATAAGAAGAGCAGTAAATTCTGGAGAGTAATAAAAGCCTTCCATAAAGAACCATCAGTAGAAGTCAACCTTTAGAAGCAAAAGATTAAAAAAAAAAACAAAAAACAAAGTGATTGAATATGATGTAGGTTTTCCAAAAAGTTTCTTGAGAAGCACATGCGTACATACACATATATATTTTCTTTTTTTTGCAAAATCAGATAATGGTGTGCACGTGTCAAAGTCTTAACAACTGCCACATCAGATACATTATTTTATTTACTATTTCTCTCCTTTTAAAAAGGATATGAGCCCAATCATGACATATGATAAAACACGTTAATAAAATTGGGATATGAATTAAAAAGTAACTTGGAAGAAAAGAAAGAGGAAGTTAATTTGTTTACCATAAGGCAAAACATGTCACTGTAATTGAGGATTAAATATGACCCAGAGCTCCCTGACAGGCACATCAAAATTCGTAATGGCATGCACTCCATCATTCTCATCAGAAAAGAGGGCAAACAGCAATCTCTCCAGGATGATGACATTTTCTTCCAGCACTACATTTTAAAATTTATTTCCCATGCATTACCATTTAAAGAGGAAATCTATTAATAGAAAGAAGAATATTCTTTCCTGCAAATATTTATTTGCCAATAAAAATGATTGTAGTAGGAAAATTTTCACAGCTTAAGTTAAAAACTGAAACGGAATTGTACTATAACTATTAAGAAAATGAATTAATAACTTAAATACCTCCCAATAAATGTATCTCAAGTCCCAAGTCTTTTCACTGGAGAATTTAACCAAATGTGTAGAAAATAATTAATGTCTACTCTACTCAATCTCATTGAAAAGGAGAGAACGCTTCATACTTAATTTTATGAAGCTAGTAGTACACTAAGATAAAACTAGATAATATGTGCATTAAATACCACAACAATAGGCCTCACAAAAATCCACTTAAAAATCTTAAAGAAAATATTAGCAAAAAAGGAGTTCATGAACAGTGATGAATCACTAAATTTTACTTCTGAAAACAAAATCTGTAAAATACCGAGTATAAAAAAAAAGGAAAGTAAATGAATTCATCAACATAATATTATATAGCTTTTAGCAAACAAATATAGGAGAAAAATCTTTGGGATCTAAGGTTAGGCAAAGAGATCTTAAATGACATTAAGATCACAAACTATCAAAGGTAGAAAAATATTAAATTAGACTTCATCAAAGTTAAAATTTTGTTCAGTGAAAGACCCAATTAAAAGTGTGGAAATACAAGCTACAAAGTAGAGAAAGATATGTTTAAACCATACATCTGCTAGAGTACTAGTATCTAGAATATATAAAGAACTATAAAAACTCAACGGTAAGTACAAGTAATTTTATTAGAAAATGAACAAAAGATAAGAACAGATAATTGCAATATACATATAGCAAATAATCGCATGGAAAAATGTTCAACACCATTAACCATTAGTGGAACAGTTATGTTTCAATACAACCTGAAGAGATTGGTTAATAGAAACACAGTGACTAAATGCCACTAAACGCCCCCCAAATGCAGAGAAATTAGATCATTCATTTAATGCTGGTGGTAATGTAAAATGGTGCGGCCACTCTAGAAATAGTTTGCTGCTTTCTAAAAAAAATAAACAGGTATCTGTAAACTAGCAACTGTAATCTTAAGCTTTTCTCTCAGAAAATTAATACTTCTATTCATACATAAACCTGCACACAAATGTTTATAATAACATTATGTATAGCTGCCAGAAGTTTGAAACAACCTAAATATTTTCACCTGAACAACCCAAATAACCCCTGAATTGTTCAATGAACCATACCAAATGGTTCAATTGTTCAATGAACCATACCAAATGGTGCATCCATACCAAAATACCCTATTCAACAATACAAAGGGACCAAACTGCATGACAGCCTCTATAAACTCCAGTGTTCACTGCTCATGGAAAATCCCATTCTAGAGACACCTGGGTGCTCAGACAGTTAAGTGTCTAACTCTTGACTTTGGCTCAGGTCATGCTCTCAGGGTTGTGGGATTGAGCCCCCCTCCTGCTCTGTGCTGAGTATCGAGGCTGCTTAAGATTCTCTCTCTTTCTGCCCCTCCTACACTCTCTTTCTCTTAAGAAAGAAAGAAAGAAAGAAAGAAAGAAAGAAAGAAAGAAAGAAAGAAAGAAAGAAAGAAAGAAAGAAAGAAAGATGGAAGGAAGGAAGGAAGGAAGGTCTGTCCAATTCTAAATGGTATATACTGTATGATTCCACAGTTGTAATATCCTCAAAATACAAAATTATAGAGATGAAGCAGATGAGTGGCTGCTAGTCATGAGGAGGATGATGGCAGGTGTGGTGTGATGGTGGATATAAAAGGGCGACAGAAGGGAATCTTTCTTATTAGAAAGATGTATTTACTTATTTGTTTAATTTTTTAATTTATTTAGAGAAAGGGAGACAGTGTGCATTAGAAAGAGCAGGGGACAGGCAGAGAGTGAGGGAGAGAGAATCGCAAGCAGGCTTTACAGTGCCAGTGCAGTGCCCTGCCTGTCTCGATCCAATGAACCATGAGATCATGATTTCAGCAGGAAATCAAGACTCATACACTTAACTGACTGAGCCACCAAGGTGCCCTGGAGGGATTCTTGTGATGGTGAAAATGTTCTTCATCTTGGCTCTATCAATTTTGATATTCTGATGTGATGTTGTATTATAGTTTTGCAACACGTTACCACTGGGAAAAGTTGGGTAAAGAGCATTATGTCTTTCAAATCCATGCAAATTTGTAATTATTTGAATATAAATGAGTTTAATTTTTAAAAATGTTATCAGTATACCTAGTATATTCTGCTGTTATGAAACTCAAATACTATATTAATTTTTAATAATTTTTCACATAAACTATCTATAGATAGAAAGTTATTTATTTTATATAATTATTGAACAGTCTCAGATTCAGGTCTGAAATATTACCAAAGTTTGTATGTCTTGGTTTATTTTCAGAGATGAAAATAAAACTCAGTTTCATCTATTGATCAGAAGTTTTTGTTTAACTGTTTTATTTTAATATAATTATATAATAGCCTCTTATTACAATTTTTGCACTCTGCCTAGGATATATGGAAAATGGCAAACTATATCTAACTTTTTAAATATTTTTTTAAAAATCTCTGTTTTTGAGAGAGACAGAGACAGAGTATGAGCGGGGTCGGGGGGTGGGGAGGGTAGAGAGAGAGGAAGACACAGAATGAGAAGTAGCCTCCGGGCTCTGAGCTATCAGCACAAAGCCCAATGTGGGGCTCAAACTGATGAACTTTGAGATCATGACCTGAGCTGAATTCGGATGCTTAACCAATTGAGCCACCCATGTGCCTCTAAATTTTTAATGAAAGGTATTCATCCATACAAACCAAGATATTTGGGAGATATTTGAGCCTCCAAAGAAGGCTCATAATTTATAATAACAACCTACATATAGAAAGCCTTCTTTGAAATGTACATATTAATAAAATTCCTGGTCTTGGTGAACCAAATGACCAAGATGAAGCTCTACAAATAGTAGCAATTTTACTTGTAGGAAAAGATAAGTTTGGATGTGTTCTTTATTTCACCAATTCTGTCACAATACTAAATAAGATATCAGTATCAGAAATAGTTACAATCATGGAGCTGAGGAACATTTATTAAAAAAAAATCTCTACACAGGCATTTCTGAGCTTTGATTGCTATTATTTTCATTTCATATAATGCAAACACAGAATGATTAATGTTTATTTAGGGATTGTTTTTTGAAGTTATTATTTGACTTTGAATTTCTGTGATGTGGCAATATTATCAAGTATATTATTACACACATAAAATATGCTCATGATCATATTGGAAAATGTATCTCATGTGCTTTTAGCAATATTATTCCAGGTCCCAGCACAAAAGCTGCCTCTTGTAATATTTTGTGCTGATCAGAATCTTTGAAACCTAGTCGTCTGGAAGAATCCCTAATCATTTCAGGTCAGTAGGTGTTTGGTAGGTTCATTCAGAATTGATATTTGGATTTGAGGTTCATCTGATCGATCTTTTTATCCAGGCCTTAAATTTTATGAGATTTTACACAATCTGGACTAGGTCTTTGAATTATCTGCTGCAAAGCACTGTTTTGTAGGCTGGATGTAAGTTGTGCTGGTGTGAATACTAGCTCTCCCTTTTAAACTTCTCTATTACTTCAATGTATTTCTTACTTTACAGATCTAAACTGGGTATTTATCACTTACACATTTTACTCTTTTTAGTTACAGAGATCCAAAAAATCACAATCATCTTGATTAAGATGAAACTGTGACTAGCATCACCTTAGGCAATCACTGTCTATACGTATTGCCTGTCTCTCCTTTCGTGCCACCAACATCCTGTTTACCTGGATGTGAATATCATTTATTTCTCTAAGGCTTACTTGTATTTAACTACCAGAGGAAATCTTGGGGTGGAAACTATTTTTGCCTTATATATTCTACTCCTCCCTACACTCTAGCAATAGATGATTATATCTGGTTTGGACATGTTATTCCAAATCTGGAATGATACATGATTTGTGACTTGGCTTATAAGAAAATTCTGAATCTGATATAAGAGATGCAAAACTTTGGCAGTTGGGGTAAAAGACAGGCTTGGGATACTATTTTTCACTTTGAAGCTGGGGTGGCTATTCTAAGTCAAGGGCAAGATAAATTACCAAAACAACAATAAAAACAGCCATACTTTCTATGAAGTAGAAAGTTTAACAGAGTAAACATGAGGAGAGAGTCATCAATGGAGTGAAGAACGAAAGAAATGTAAGAGTGTCCTGGGGATGTCAATTCTTTTTTTTTTTTTTTTAATTTTTTTATAGTTTATTTCTGAGACAGAGAGACAGAGCATGAGTGGGGGAGGGGCAGAGAGAGAGGGAGACACAGAATCCGAAACAGGCTCCAGGCTCCGAGCTGCCAGCACAGAACCCGACGCGGGGCCCGAACCCAAGAACCGTGAGATTATGACCAGAGCCAAAGTCGGACGCCTATCTGACTGAGCCACCCAGGCGCCCCAATTCTTATCCTTTCTTATGGCTGGTTATTTATTTTGCTTGTGTTGTCACTAGGCCTGTATGATACAAAATATCTTTTTAAAAGTCACTAGTTTGAATGGATTTCCTTTCTAGGAATCCAAATCAGTCTGATTATAATGAGTATAAAATGTGAGTAAAAAGACTGTCAAATGGTAATGTCTTTGGTAATTTGGAAAAGGCAGTAATGCAAACAGATCTGGAGTAAGAATTTGATGCTAAAATCAAAAACACAATTTGCCTAGATAGAGTAGCAAGTATTTGCTTTATTTAACCAGCCAGTGCTATCTGTGGTTTTCCATCTAGTGCCTCCTTTGTCTGTCCAATGGCTTTTACGAAGTACTAAGTCTTCACTGAGACTTAGGGAAAGTTGAGCCAGGCTGAATTGAATGGTTCATCCTGGATGTGAGGAAAAATGGGAAAAGAAGGATTACTTATAGAGATAGGGAAGAAAAAAAAAGTGTCCTTAAGCATGTAAGTTCTCTTTATGCCTGTAATTGTATATATAGTAAGAACAAGAGAGGGATGGGAGAGTTCAAAAACATGGCAGCAAAAGACAGGCTTTTAGAAGACATTTAGAAGATAGGCTAATATAAACAAATATTATTTAACTTATTATTTATCTGTTAATCATTTTTCATTATCACTAGATCATTGAGACATAGTGCCTAGTTGCAGAATCTGTGCCTCACAAGAGAGGTAAAGGACCTGGAAGACAAAAAATTCTAGAGGAGATATATTAAAATGGCTAAATGACCTGGCAAACAGGATTTAGGCATACAGTCAAAAAAGACATTTAGTTGGTAGCTACAGGTGAGAGTGATAGATGGAGTATTTCTTAGAATTTTCTTTCAAGTACATGGAGAGTTATTTTTGGAGATAGCTGTTCTATATTACTTTTGACAATATTATGGGAGGAAATGGGATTAAACTCATATGATTTATGTTAGGTGTCAGGAAAACAGAAGAGACTAAGAAAGCTAGTTAGAGCTTTTCCATTATTGGCAATCGTGGGCTGAGTACATTCCCTGTAATTACTATACATATGACAACATTCAGCGACAAGTGTCTGAATAAATGAGATTTCAAGTCCCCTTTTGTGACTCTTTAAGATAGATACCATTGGGGTCTCTCCTTATCAAATGTACCTACTAAAATGATGCTATGAAGTGTGAATCATCCTTTATGGTTCTAACTACAGACACTTTTCAGTGAATCAAATATGTGATGTCTCTAAAAGTCACCATATTGGGACATGATAAATTGTATCTTAAACTGTTCTTGGATTAATCACTTATAGCACTACTGTAGACACCCTGAAGGACCCAAATCTGGTTCAGATGTCAACACCGATGATGCCACACAGATCCCAAGAGAGCACGGAAAAGGTTATTACTTCTAAAATAAGGCTTTGGAAGCCTAGCATGACAGGATTTCCAAGTTAGTCTGAAAATGGCTTCGGAAAGCCACGGAAGGCTGCTTTGGGACATTTGGAGCAGAGAGTGGTTAGGGGGTGATACAGGGCTGGAGGTCCCATGCCTGGGTAGGCAGGGTTTGCATTGCTTGCTAGGAGTATTTCTCTCCCGGCAATAAGACCTCCCTGTGCAATGCTGGGTTTGCACTTCTTGCTGCGTGCCCAGTCCCCTTACTCTTCCCTGGCTTCTCCCTTCTCTGTGATGAGCAGAGGGAAGTTCACACATGTTTCCAAAGATCTGGTTTTCCCAGTCTTCTAAGGTCATTTGAGGAACTACTGGGAAAATAACTTTTTAATTTTTATTTAGTAACTAATTTAAGCTTAAAGTTATATAGTTATGTGTGACTAGAGGCCACTTTGTTGGAAAATGCAACTCTAGGCTTCAGAAACTTCCACCATTTGTTCACTTCCTGACAAATGACTGCCTCCATGTTTAAAAGCACATTGCAGGTGAGCCTTGCTATAGAAAATCTGAGTAAAGTAACTTATATTTAATACTGGGTATTGTTTTGGAAGAAATATTGTCAAAAGCTTTCAGAAGCCCATGATTGCTTTTTTAGATTCTTTTTCAGCTTTGAAAATATCTGAATCCAAAATGTCCTACTGGGGTATTTCATGATGGTTGCTTCCCAAGTCAACATGAACGTATTGACTGAGATGTGTATGCTCAATTTCCTCTCATATCTGGCAAAATGATCTTTTTTCTTTTGTCTAAAATTGCCACTACTAGCTCTAGGAAGTTGTGCCAATTTTGATTTCTCACATTTTATTGACAAGCTGATATTAAAACTAATCATCTCAGATACTTCTTATAATAAATATTTACTAGTCTCTTCCTATTGCTATCTTATTTGAAAGAATTAGTGGAAACTTTAAAGATACTGTATTTTCCTTATCACAATCAAAGAGTAGCTGATGGAGAATAATGTAATATTTGTACATATCATAATTGTGGTTCAAGGAAATTGACTAAATATATTTGTTTATTGCTATCAAATACTGCACTATGAGAAATAAATAAAATCTTTCCATTATCTAATGTGCTTAGATTTATCTAACAATATATTTCTTTTCTTTTATGTTTCTTGTCACATGTAATTGAGTCATGATAGATTACATTTGACATTTTGGTTCTGCTTGCCATGTCTTGCTGCTTTGAGTATAGAATAAAAAGTAGCCACTAGTCCTTTGTTGCATAAAACTCTGTAAAACACCATTCTACTGACAGGCTCATTAGTCACTGTGTGAGGGAAAAGCTATATTTCCATACTTGACATGCAAAAGTAAATCAACGCTTTCCTAAATGCCAGGCATGTTCCAGTGGTAAAAAGTAAGACACTGAAAGCCATGCTAACGACATTAGAAGGTGCATAGATGTGTACGCACACACAATTACACAAAAGCATTAAACTAAAACAATGTGGATTAGCTACTTAGCACCTAAAATGTGTTCAAACTATAAACATTTTGACATAATTTTAGAAGTATTCTACTGATTTTGCCAACAAAGCGCAGAGACAGTAGGTAAAAATATTTTAAGTTGAAGTTCCTGTATTAATCAATGAAACAAACACAATCAGAAAAAAAAATGTCTGATGTATATTTTGGTGCAAAAAATCTTTACTGGTCCATTTGTACCATAATCATGAGAAGGTATGCATGACATACCTTCGAGACACTAATTGTTAAATTGAGGGAAAGTGTTTTGTTTTGGTCTGAAAACCTTTCTTGGATGAGTATATGGGTGGCGCTGGGACCTTTTAACAACTACCAGTGTGAGAGCTACAAGACAAGACAAGAAGGCTGTAGGAGCACATTACTCTCTCAGTGGAAGCAATCCATGCAAATAATTTGCTTGTTTGATCATTTAGAAACATAACTCATGGAGTGAAATATCTTTTTCCCTAAATCAAGATAAGATCCAAACAAAACAAAACTATTTAAGGTTAAAGAATACAATATGGTTGGAAATATGTTGTCCAAGAATAAAGGCTCAGTGAAATGTCACAGTGGCCAAAAGATATACTGTAGATATAACATTGGCCTCTGATCATAGTAAAGAATTGAGGATTTGTCTCCTATATGAAATTTTTGGAAAGGAAAGTATTTTGTTTATGACTAAAACATATAAAAAATTACATGCTTATAGAATTTGGGTTTTATATTATGTATTTTACGGTATAATTGAAGTATACTTTTAAGTATATAAAAATGTTTATGTACTTTATGTTTTATAATACTCTATTATCAAATTTATTCATTTTATTTTTTAAAGAGTGAAATTATGTTTTGTGACTGATAATCAAATGTATACATTTCTTACATTAGATGAGTGATTTTTTTTTAATGATAGATTTATTCCTTTTTGTCTGACTTCCCATATCACACAGTAAAACAGCACAGTGAAAACCAACTTTGTTGCTCAGAGTGTCTCTGAAGCAAGAGATTATCTTTTTATAGGTTTAAAATATATTTGCTATCATTATAAATACATTAAATTTCAACTTTTAATGCTACATTAAATAGCTGCCTGATACTTATTTTCCCATGGGGATAGAAGCTGGGGGCTTATTTTATGCCCAGGAGGAATTAACAAGGAGTTTTCAATCAGATATAGGTTTGAACATTATGCCCTTCCTTAATTTGTTATGAAACCTTCTAGAAGTAATCAAATCTCTTTGAAACTCAGTAGATTTGTTCTTAAAATAGGTCTAATTCTGTCATCTCTCACATGCTTTCTGAAGATTAAATGACTGTGGTCTCCCAACTCAATGTTGGTGTGTTAATGCCAGTTTCTTCATTTCCCCCCACAAATACTGCAGATATAAAAGAAAAAAGAACCTGAAGTAATGCCTACTCATTTTCAACCACACTGTCTTTCTTTCTTCTTTTAATTTTACATCTTAGCTATTTCCCAATTCACTGATCTCATCAAGGATACTTTAAATTAATTATATGGAAATGATGATATGCTGGTTACAATGGATGAATATACCCACAATAGGGCTCTATTGGTAGAAACGAGGAAAAAGAAACAGTATGGTCTTGGGGAATGAGTGTGGGTGGTGGGTACAAATAGAAGCAAGCAGATGGACACACTTAAACTTTCATACAGTACTGTGAGTGACGTTTCCTACTATTTGTGCAAAAACTAAATGCATATAGATGGTCAGTCGCCACATGCCATAAATATAATTGCTAGTCATTTGTTCACTGTAGACACCTGCCTTCTTCAATAAAGATGTTGGATTAAATGGTTACTAATTTCAAAATATCTCCTATATGGATAGATGAATCATTTTGGCTTCATTGTTTATCTGACTTTGTAAATATTATAGCTATCGTGCTGATAATAATAAAACACTTGAATTGAATTTTATTTGTTTTAAATGATTTTATTTTATTTAAAAATTTTTTTAATGTTTTATTTCTTTTTTTTATTTTTTTACAAATAGTTTATTGTCAAATTAGTTTCCACATAACACTCAGTGCTCATCCCCACAAGTGT